>NC_134269.1:120659402-120959402 GCF_031893055.1 Leptodactylus fuscus
GAATCGAATTTTGGCGCACTTTACCACGCGGTGTTCGATTCGATTCGAACATGGCGAACACCCTGATATCCGATCGAACATGTGTTTGATAGAACACTGTTCGCTCATCTCTAATCCTGAATGTAACGGATGTTATATTAATGCTCTGCTGTGCAGCACATTCTAGTTTCATATACCCTGGTTGAGTATAAGGCACTTTTATTATCATCACTGCATGATTTTCTAATAGGTAATGTCAATGTATTTTGTAGAGTTTTCTAGTCAAGTGATATGATTAAAGTGTCATCATTCACAAGCAATGTATAATTGATAGAATTTCAGCGCTTTGTCCCCGCACACCTGGGATCTTCACGCTATACAGCAATCATTTCACTTTTCAGAACTGAATGCATCAATTCAGATTGTACTCATTTACTTTTGTTCATGTAAATGCATTTTCTTGAAAAATTCTTTCTCCATTAATAAAAAAAATAATCTTTGTACTCAGTAAGTTTTCTCCCATGAACCAAGCTGATTTCAGTAATTCTAACTTACTATAATTTTCTGAAATTAACTTTGTATATTAAAGATGAAAAGTGAAAATCTTCAGAAAGTTGATACCTTTTAAAGGCTAGTTGGAAAGATAATGACAATGGATTGACAAATATTGTCAGGTTTTCAGCTAGTGACTAATACTAATCTGGGTAGTCATGTTTTCACCAGAATATATAAGTGCTGATGTAATATTATTGAATATGAATACATTTATTTTTCAGTTTGATTCAATATATTGTCTCAAATATTGTATCAAGATGTTTGCCTATGTATATAAATAAATATATCATGTATTATATTATGTCATATTAGATATTATTATACTATATACTTATGTATAAACTGTAAGAGATTGTCATTTTTAGGTTTTTTTGTAATATTTATTTAAAAAACAGAAAAGTTTAAGGGCACATATACGCTACCATGCTATAGTTCCATAGTTCTGAGTCATCAAAGGACCATTATACATTACCTATGTAAATGACGGGGTCTGCATCAGCTGCATCTCCATATAGATCCAATTTTATACAGTCATAATGAGGTGTCTTTTCTATTGGATTCTGTGTGAATCATGACATGTGCCATCAGATACTATGAAGGTCATGTGTATGATGCTTAAGGAAAAATAAGCTCAAAATGTTTGTCCTTTAGACCCGATACATCCTACTAATATTAGAAATATGAAAGTTTGTGTGTTTGGATGTTTGGAGCTAACAACTGGATGGCAGGTTTTTCAATGATATCCATAATGAGATACATATGATACCACGATGCTTATGCAAACAAAAAATGAAATATACACGTGCAAAGCTGGGTCCTCCTGCTAGTACATTATATGCTAATGAGAAAACCCAGAATGGAAAGGATAAAAAAGTAAATGTGTAAACTTTTCAGCTATACATGGCCTTTCTTTATAATCTACACTAATACCACCTGTATAAAGGTATGAAAACACTAGTATACCCAGCTGTGCTACATTTCTGCATACGCACAGCATACCCACCCTTGCTACATCTCTGTATATGCACAACATACCCTGCTCTGCTACATCTTTGCATACACACAGCTCTGCTACATTTCTACATATGCACAGCATACCTAGCTCTGCTACATCTCTGCATACCACACGGTCCTGCTACATTTCTGCATACCCACACGGCCCTGCTACAGGTGTAGTGTATAAAAATAGCAGGGTTGTTATGGAAACCTGAAGTATAGCTATGTGTGACAGTTGGCGCGCCATGCCTGTGATTGTTTCGACATCGCAGCAGCTTGCTGGGACACCATATACTGAGCATCTTGTTGGTGTCGATGATCCGTCTGCTCTGGCGTTTCGTTAGCTCTAAGAGTCGCTTGACGCCTAGCTTGCTCAATCTTCCTCAGCTCCACTTGAGGAGAACTCTGTTGACTTCTGGCTACCTTCATAGCTCTAGTTTTTGCAAATGTTGCGACAAACTCTATTTTAGTTTTTCCGATTTGCTTAAAATTTTGAAACTGGCGATTTGGATGAAAGGGTTTTCCCAGGTCAGTGTCTGAACACAATGCCTCGAATGTCTGCTCCTCCCTTCCTGTATTTGTCTCCCCCTCCTCCCTCTGGTTGAACATGACACAGAAGACTTCTTCCAATCAGAGAATGATCAGTGTTATCTTTGTGTTTAAATAGAGAGATAACTGTGCAGGTTATCTGCATACATATGTGTTAATCCAAGTTACAAACTATCTATGTGCCAAATTTCATCCAAATCGGTTCAACTGTTTTTGCGTGATTGAGGAACAAACACAAAAACATCCAAACATACAAACTTTCACATTTATAATAGTAGGAGGAATTGTTAGGCTTTGGTGATGGTGTATCTAGTACTAAACAGTAACCTGGGATATTTGGCTAGTGTTTTTTTTTTTAAACATATATTTCTAATTGTTAACTAGTAAACCAAATCAAAGTGGAAATAAACCAAATTTCTATTACACGTATACATATTCCCAAGACGTAACAAGAAAAGAATATAGCTTTCCACCTTCATCAAGTAAAAACTGATAAGAAATATAATAAACTCAGGACTAAATTCACTGTTGCCATTTGACAGTACTCGGTGTTATTTCAGTTGCACCTTTTGAGATGATATTGACATTCTCATACAACATTATGCAAATAGGTAGTAATGACTTAACCACCTACTAATCACAGCCTTTATACATTGGATCTCTATAATTTATGCAAATTAACACTCATCTCTTCCCTATAGATTGCAAGTGACATATACTGTACAAGGCTTTATTATAACTGGTGAAGAAGAACTACTGCTCTACCATCTCCTAAGTGTGCTACATTGTAATTCTGAATATAAAAGATGAACTTTAAACACAGGTCACAGATGTATATGTAACATAGTATCTTTTCTTACAAATGTCAGTATATAGTTTTATTGAATATTTCAGTGGATGTTGTATCCAATCTGTACAATACCACTTTCTGTGCATTGTAATGTAATATCTTACGGTAAAATTAAAGAGAGTCTGTTACCAAAACCCAACATGTCAACCCAGCCTCCCTTAATGAGATATTGAAGTTTTTGTCAATATGCAGATTAGCCCTTTGGATCAATTGCCATGTAACTCTTTGGAGCAATGACAACACTTGCACTGCTCCAAAAAGCTCATTTGCATTTTGATAAAAACAGCGATATCTCAGCAATAGAGACACAAATTCACCAAAAACACCATTTGATTTAGGTGACCCTTCTACATAACTAAGATCATTAAAGGAAAGTCCAGTAAAAATATTGAACAATATCATATTACACAGATATAGCATGACTGACAGTAACAGTGACACTGCAGCTTTATATCTTATCACAGAGCATAAAAAACATTGAAAAAGCTGTGTTAGCATTGCAGTGAATTTTGTTTGTGTATGGAAATGTTTGGCAATTCATTGAGAATAGTATTTGTGAGGTCAGACCCTGATGTTGGATGAGTGGCCTGGCTTGTGATCTTCTTTCTCGGTGTTTGATGAGGATGAGGTCAGGGCTTTGTGTGGGACAGTCAGGTATCTCCTCACTGAACTCACCCAAACATACCTTTATTCACCTTGCTTTGTGTACTTGGGGTGCAATCATGCTGGAACGGAAAAGGGTCTTCTCCAAACTGTTTCCACAACGTTGGACCTTACAATTGTTTAAATGTCTTTGCATGCTGAAGCATTAAGATTTCATTTGATTGGAACTAATGGTCTACAAATCCTGAAAATCTACACTGCAGCAATATCCCTCCTTCACCAAACTGGCACATTCAGACACATAACATTCTCCAGATATTCAGCAAACTAAGAATCCATCAGACTGCCATATAGAAAAGTATATTTTATATTTTATTTTATTATATATATCACTTCCTCTTAGGCTTGGCATTGTACTTGGTGATGTAAGGCAACCTGCTCGCCCATGGAAATCCTTACTATGAAACTCTTACCCCTGGTTCTCACTAGCATATGTATTCTGTCCGGGCGAATCTGCATGAGGACCCCCCGAACGGAATACCAATGTAACTGCAAGCGCAGTGCAGTTAAAGGACACAGACCCCGTAGACTATAATGGGGTCTGTGTGCTTGCCACGCACTGCCCGCACGAAGCATTCGTACAGGAAGTGTGCGGCAAGCACATGGACCCCATTATAGTCTATGGGTCCGTGTGATTTTACAGCACAGCGCTTGCAATTGCTCTAGTGTTCCATCTGGGGGTCTCCATGTGGACTCCTTCCAAACGGAACACATACGCTAATGTGAACCAGGATTTCGTACACAGTTTTTGTGCCGAATTCAATGCTTTTCAACATTGGGAGTTTGCACTTTGGCCATTTTCACACCATGTTTGGCAAAGTATGTGTTTTTCTTAAATATATTGATCAACCAAATTTATCTAAGGGGTAAGGGCATGGCTTGGATGCCAAACAATATGCAAAAGACTAAATTATCTCTGAGCCACTCATAAAAGACTTCATGCTTGCCATCTTTAATGTCAGTACTGCCGTGGACTCTCTAGGAGAAAGGTTGGTCATATGGAGAATAAAATTGGCAAATTTTCAGAAGAATACACCATCACATATTCCTATATTGAACTTCAAGAAGAACTAGAGTTGGTCAGAACAGATATTAAATATTAAATAAAAAAAACTGGATGAACAAGGTCAAATTTGACAGCATTCCAGTATACAGTACATTTCCCTGCTGTATCTGACAGGCTATCTGAAAATGATGGAATAAACCAGTCTTACCAAAATGCACAGAGCAAGATCATATTGATTATATTTGCAATTGATGGACTCCTAAAGCCTAAACATCAACCAGACATCATCCCAGCTTATGTTCCTATTTCGAAAAATAGGAAAACTACTAAAACATTTTCATAATGTGAATCTTTTTGCATACCTATCTCAAGCAAAATCTGCAACAAAAAGCTGCATTTCTACAACATGGGTCCTCAGCCTAAAACATCCAAGAACACAGTGGGCCAGATTTATGAAGAGTGGTGTTATCAATGCCAGTCTTCATAACTCCATCATTGCTAGATGGGGCACCTCATTTATGACAAGATCTACACTTCATCATAAATGACACGCACCCTCCACTGGGCATCACGCTCATAGTTGACATATATTTCTCACTTCATTTATGCCAGATTTCTGGTGTAAATGATGATAAAACTGGAGGGGCCAATGACCCACAACCTATCCGGCCTCGCCCTGCCCCCTTTTCACAGGAAGTGGCAAAAGGAGTGGAAATGTAACAAAGATCATAATTTTTTGGCTCGAAAATTTATACTTTTCATGCCTTGTATTGAAGAAAACTGACATACAAGGCATAATAAATATTCCCGAGTGTTTATAGCTGTTCCTATAAAATTTAATTGACCAAAATGTAGCATCTGAGCATGGCCTTTAAAAAAAAAAGTCCAACCACTCTTATACTAGCAGTAAATAAGTATATGTCCTATTGTCATACAAATACTTTGCCATCCCCTCTTTATGGAGCAGCAGCCACCATTCTATAATATCTGTGTTCTGTACCAAAAAATTTTTAATGTACATTCTTAATGTAGGGTAAATAGGAAAAAATAAGAAACATAAGAGCAGGATTGCTTATATATACTATATGTGTAAATTCAGTAGGTGCATTTGCCTAACGTTATTGTACAATCACATCGATCGTAATTGTTTGATTCAGCATGTTTGATACTTGTCAGTGCCCACCAGGGCAACTGTGCTCAAATTCGGGAGAATATCCAGATATCGAATAGCATCCCGCCCAACACTGAGCACAGTTTCAGTTTACAAGTTGCAGGGGATGAATGTGACCTGTTCCTGTAATAGTAATCTGCATAACTTCCAAATATATGATTGTACCCATGTGCAGTCAGTGGATCAGGCCATAGGGCTGATTCAACATCATAATTGGCCAGCACTAGTTAGTTACCTGCTGTTCTTTTATCTTTTGTTTTATTTACTAGATTTTTCTGTCTTACTAATAATTACTGAAATCTGATGTGTTGAGTTTTTTGAGAAAGCGATCATGGTGACTGATATGTTTAGAAGACAAGTATCATGATCAGTCACTGCCATCTGTTCACTTTTTTTTGATGATGTTAAAATAGTAAGCAAGCTATTTTTTAGATGAGGCTTGGCAGCAATGGAATAGAGTATCATTCATGTTTCATATGATGAACAGATCTTGTGGTCCTATAGGCCTTATCTGGCCTTACATTGCATTGCATCTAGCCTTACTTTTAGTCACTAGTCACTTTTAGTTACTTTTAGTCACTAGTGTATGCATCGGAAGACACTCCTGGCGTGTCCTCTTGACCTTTGTTAGGATATAGTAGGCATCACCATACTATACAGTGGAATATGCCAGACCCATATGCCAGGAAATCTTCCTAACATATACTAACTATGAAACATACAGTATACTAACAACGAAATCCAGCCTGCATATAAGTCAGACTTCCCCAAATGAACCAAGTCAAGAGATCTGAACTCTAAGGGCCCCTTCACATGGCTGATACGCTGGCTGCTTTAGAACGTGTAAACGTTCCGTAGCAGCGGCATCTAAAGCAGATCGCATTGTTTTCCATGGGAGCCGGCAGACGCGCGCTCGCCATAGAAATTAATGGGCTGCTTTTTCCATTCATTTCTATGGGGAGCGCACGTATGCCAGCTCCCATAGAAAACAATGGGAACTGCTTTAGACGCCGCTGCTACGGAATGTTTACACGTTCTAAAGCAGCCAGCGTATCAGCCATGTGAAGGGGCCCTTTACCTCACAGTCATCTATGATAACAGGGAATATCAACTTTGCCCTCTACCTCCCTGTATTGTATATATTGTGGGACACTAGAACCCCAAGGAGACAGGGAGTCCTGGCATCTTAGACTTCTATGATACTTGAAATCCCGGCTGTGCTTGGGATGGGAAAAAGGCCTCATATATTTCCAGAATGTTTCATACTTTATCACCGTGTGCAGGAGACCACAGATGCTGTGTGCATGGAGCCATATGATGCTGCAAATATTAAGAAGGTAATTAGAAAAAAATTATCATTTGATTGTCTTAATAGAATAAATATAGTAAACATTTTCAGTAATATGATGTGTCTTTACATGAAACCATTTCTTCCCATAAAATGTTACCAGGTCAAGTTCCAGCTAATGCTGTTGGCCAACCTCAGTCCGGGGGAATCTAGTAATTGAGCCTCCATATGACAGCTTTTATGGAGAAGATTTCCTGCATTTTTTCTCATCTACTGACAGCGTTCCATTGTGTTTTAAGCTTGAAACAAAACGAAAGAGACAAGAAAACAGTTGACAATAGTAGCTGAACAAAGTGATTTCCCTAGTAACAATATTCATGTGAAGGATATCAGAGCGCGCTTCTTCCTCCCACCAACTCAAGGAATTGTGTAGGTGTCTACAGTAGGTCAAATACAGCAGTCATATTAAAGTCGATAAAAAATTAGGGCAGACGTTAGCTACCTACGACGTTATATATATATAATTATCTTCCATTCTCATGAGGCAGCACATCCTATTGTTGAAGCCTGAAGCTTAATGTTTTGCACATGACTTTTTATCTAGTAATCGTCTTTACAGCTCAGCTAAAGCTTCCAGCAGCCTGAAGTATAAATCAATTCACCTTATGTATTGCAAGGCATTAAATGTAGTAATAGAAGAGAGAGCAGCATAATACAATGATGACATGCCAAAGAGCATACAATACTGCACAAATGTGAACAGAAAAATGGTTATTTTTTTTTTCATTTTATTTAGAAAACAAATACACTTCTATCTGCATTTGCAGCAGTTTTATATGTATTATTATAAGGATATCTGCATTCTTTTGAATGTCATTCAACTAAATTTTAATGTTCTTAGCTTTTTTAAATTGATGATTAGGTCCCTCTAATTGTGATTGGTGAATAGAGCCCCCTAATAGTGACTGGTGATAGGGGCTTCCAAATAGTGACTGGTGATAGGGTATTCCAAGTTGTGACTGATGACTAGGGCCCCCTAATAGTGACTGGTGACCAGGACCCCCTAGTAGTGACTGGTGACCAGGGCCCCCTAATAGTGACTGCTGACTAGGACCCCCTAATAGTGACTGGTGACCATGATCCCCTAATAGTAACTGGTGACCAGGGCCACCTAATAGTGACTGATGACCAGGACCTCCTAATAGTGACTGATGACTAGGACCCCTAATAGTGACTGTTGACTAGGGCCCCCTAATAGTGATTGGTGACCAGGGCCCCCTAATATTGCCTATTGATTATGACCCTGTTATTGTGACTGATGACTAGGGCCCCCTAATAGTGACTGATGACCAGGGCCCCCTAATAGTGACTGGTGACCATGGCCCCCCAATAGTGACTGGTGACCATAGCCCCCTAATATTGCCTGTTGATTAGGACCCTGTTATTGTGACTGATGACTAGGGCCCCCTAATAGTGACTGCTGACTAGGGCTCCCTAATAGTGACTGCTGACTAGGATCCCCTAATAGTGACTGGTGACCATGGCCCCCTAATAGTGACTGCTGACTAGGGCCCCCTAATAGTGACTGATGACTAGGGCCCCTAATAGTGACTGCTGACAAGGGCCCAGTAATAGTGACTGCTGACTAGCGCCCTCTAATAGTGACTGCTGACTAGGACCCCCTAATAGTGACTGATGACTAGGGCCCCCTAATAGTGACTGATGACTAGGACCCCCTAATAGTGACTGATGACTAGGGCCCCAAATAGTGACTGATGACTAGGACCCCCTAATAGTGACTGCTGACTAGGACCCCTAATAGTGACTGATGACTAGGGCCCCCTAATAGTGACTGCTGACTAGGACCCCTAATAGTGACTGATGACTAGGGCCCCCTAATAGTGACTGATGACTAAGGCCCCCTAATAGTGACTGCTGACCATGGCCCCCTAATAGTGACTGATGACTAGGGCCCCCTAATAGTGACTGATGACTAGGGCCCCCTAATAGTGACTGATGACTAGGGCCCCCTAATAGTGACTGATGACTAGGGCCCCCTAATAGTGACTGATGACTAGGGCCCCCTAATAGTGACTGATGACTAGGGCCCCTAATAGTGACTGATGACTAGGGCCCCCTAATAGTGACTGATGAC
Organism: Leptodactylus fuscus; assembly: GCF_031893055.1. NCBI lineage: Eukaryota > Metazoa > Chordata > Amphibia > Anura > Leptodactylidae > Leptodactylus > Leptodactylus fuscus. Next base: position 120,668,615 of record NC_134269.1, read on the forward strand.
TAGGGCCCCTAATAGTGACGGGTAACCAGGGCCCCCTAATAATGACTGTTGATTAGGGCCCTATTATTGTGACTGATGACTAGGGCCCCCTAATAGTGACTGGTGACCATGGCCCCTAATAGTGATTGCTGACAAGGGCCCAGTAATAGTGACTGCTGACTAGCGCCCTCTAATAGTGACTGATGACTAGGGCCCCCTAATAGTGACTGATGACTAGGGCCCCCTAATAGTGACTGAGGACTAGGACCCCCTAATAGTGACTGATGACTAGGGCCCCTAATAGTGACTGATGACTAGGACCCCCTAATAGTGACTGCTGACTAGGACCCCTAATAGTGACTGATCACTAGGGCCCCCTAATAGTGACTGCTGACCATGGCCCCCTAATAGTGACTGATGACTAGGGCCCCCTAATAGTGACTGCTGACTAGGGCCCCCTAATAGTGACTAATGACTAGGGCCCCTAATAGTGACTGATGACTAGGGCCCCCTAATAGTGACTGATGACTAGGGCCCCTAATAGTGACTGGTAACCAGGGCCCCCTAATAATGACTGTTGATTAGGGCCCTATTATTGTGACTGATGACTAGGGCCCCCTAATAGTGACTGGTGACCATGGCCCCTAATAGTGACTGCTGACAAGGGCCCAGTAATAGTGACTGCTGACTAGCGCCCTCTAATAGTGACGGATGACTAGGGCTCCTAATAGTGACTGATGACTAGGACCCCCTAATAGTGACTGATGACTAGGACCCCCTAATAGTGACTGCTGACTAGGACCCCCTAATAGTGACTGCTGACTAGGACCCCTAATAGTGACTGATGACTAGGACCCCCTAATAGTGACTGATGACTAGGACCCCCTAATAGTGACTGCTGACTAGGACCCCCTAATAGTGACTGCTGACTAGGACCCCTAATAGTGACTGATGACTAGGGCCCCCTAATAGTGACTGATGACTAGGACCCCCTAATAGTGACTGATGACTAGGGCCCCTAATAGTGACTGATGACTAGGGCCACCTAATAGTGACTGATGACTAGGGCCCCCTAATAGTGACTGATGACTAGGACCCCCTAATAGTGACTGATGACTAGGGCCCCCTAATAGTGACTGATTACTAGGACCCCCTAATAGTGACTGATGACTAAGGCCCCCTAATAGTGACTGATGACTAGGACCCCCTAATAGTGACTGCTGACTAGGACCCCTAATAGTGACTGATGACTAGGGCCCCCTAATAGTGACTGATGACTAGGACCCCCTAATAGTGACTGATGACTAGGGCCCCCTAATAGTGACTGATGACTAGGGCCCCTAATAGTGACTGGTAACCAGGGCCCCCTAATAATGACTGTTGATTAGGGCCCTATTATTGTGACTGATGACTAGGGCCCCCTAATAGTGACTGGTGACCATGGCCCCTAATAGTGACTGCTGACAAGGGCCCAGTAATAGTGACTGCTGACTAGCGCCCTCTAATAGTGACTGCTGACTAGGACCCCCTAATAGTGACTGATGACTAGGACCCCCTAATAGTGACTGATGACTAGGGCCCCTAATAGTGACTGATGACTAGGACCCCCTAATAGTGACTGATGACTAGGACCCCCTAATAGTGACTGCTGACTAGGACCCCTAATAGTGACTGATGACTAGGGCCCCCTAATAGTGACTGATGACTAGGACCCCCTAATAGTGACTGATGACTAGGGCCCCTAATAGTGACTGATGACTAGGGCCACCTAATAGTGACTGATGACTAGGGCCCCCTAATAGTGACTGATTACTAGGACCCCCTAATAGTGACTGATGACTAGGGCCCCCTAATAGTGACTGATTACTAGGACCCCCTAATAGTGACTGATGACTAGGGCCCCCTAATAGTGACTGATGACTAAGGCCCCCTAATAGTGACTGATGACTAGGGCCCCCTAATTGTGACTGATGACTAGGGCCCCCTAATAGTGACTGATGACTAGGGCCCCTAATAGTGACTGATGACTAGGGCCCCCTAATAGTGACTGATGACTAGGGCCCCTAATAGTGACGGGTAACCAGGGCCCCCTAATAATGACTGTTGATTAGGGCCCTATTATTGTGACTGCTGACTAGGGCCCCCTAATAGTGACTGGTGACCATGGCCCCTAATAGTGACTGCTGACAAGGGCCCAGTAATAGTGACTGCTGACTAGCGCCCTCTAATAGTGACTGATGACTAGGGCCCCCTAATAGTGACTGATGACTAGGGCCCCCTAATAGTGACTGAGGACTAGGACCCCCTAATAGTGACTGATGACTAGGGCCCCTAATAGTGACTGATGACTAGGACCCCCTAATAGTGACTGCTGACTAGGACCCCTAATAGTGACTGATCACTAGGGCCCCCTAATAGTGACTGCTGACCATGGCCCCCTAATAGTGACTGATGACTAGGGCCCCCTAATAGTGACTGCTGACTAGGGCCCCCTAATAGTGACTAATGACTAGGGCCCCTAATAGTGACTGATGACTAGGGCCCCCTAATAGTGACTGATGACTAGGGCCCCTAATAGTGACTGGTAACCAGGGCCCCCTAATAATGACTGTTGATTAGGGCCCTATTATTGTGACTGATGACTAGGGCCCCCTAATAGTGACTGGTGACCATGGCCCCTAATAGTGACTGCTGACAAGGGCCCAGTAATAGTGACTGCTGACTAGCGCCCTCTAATAGTGACGGATGACTAGGGCTCCTAATAGTGACTGATGACTAGGACCCCCTAATAGTGACTGATGACTAGGACCCCCTAATAGTGACTGCTGACTAGGACCCCCTAATAGTGACTGCTGACTAGGACCCCTAATAGTGACTGCTGACTAGGACCCCCTAATAGTGACTGATGACTAGGACCCCCTAATAGTGACTGCTGACTAGGACCCCCTAATAGTGACTGCTGACTAGGACCCCTAATAGTGACTGATGACTAGGGCCCCCTAATAGTGACTGATGACTAGGACCCCCTAATAGTGACTGATGACTAGGGCCCCTAATAGTGACTGATGACTAGGGCCACCTAATAGTGACTGATGACTAGGGCCCCCTAATAGTGACTGATGACTAGGACCCCCTAATAGTGACTGATGACTAGGGCCCCCTAATAGTGACTGATTACTAGGACCCCCTAATAGTGACTGATGACTAAGGCCCCCTAATAGTGACTGATGACTAGGACCCCCTAATAGTGACTGCTGACTAGGACCCCTAATAGTGACTGATGACTAGGGCCCCCTAATAGTGACTGATGACTAGGACCCCCTAATAGTGACTGATGACTAGGGCCCCCTAATAGTGACTGATGACTAGGGCCCCTAATAGTGACTGGTAACCAGGGCCCCCTAATAATGACTGTTGATTAGGGCCCTATTATTGTGACTGATGACTAGGGCCCCCTAATAGTGACTGGTGACCATGGCCCCTAATAGTGACTGCTGACAAGGGCCCAGTAATAGTGACTGCTGACTAGCGCCCTCTAATAGTGACTGCTGACTAGGACCCCCTAATAGTGACTGATGACTAGGACCCCCTAATAGTGACTGATGACTAGGGCCCCTAATAGTGACTGATGACTAGGACCCCCTAATAGTGACTGATGACTAGGACCCCCTAATAGTGACTGCTGACTAGGACCCCTAATAGTGACTGATGACTAGGGCCCCCTAATAGTGACTGATGACTAGGACCCCCTAATAGTGACTGATGACTAGGGCCCCTAATAGTGACTGATGACTAGGGCCACCTAATAGTGACTGATGACTAGGGCCCCCTAATAGTGACTGATTACTAGGACCCCCTAATAGTGACTGATGACTAGGGCCCCCTAATAGTGACTGATTACTAGGACCCCCTAATAGTGACTGATGACTAGGGCCCCCTAATAGTGACTGATGACTAAGGCCCCCTAATAGTGACTGATGACTAGGGCCCCCTAATTGTGACTGATGACTAGGGCCCCCTAATTGTAGGTGAGGTACAACTTGGAAGGCAGAAAGGGTCATATATTGCACAGGCCTTTCTTTAACTACAGCAAGCGCTGGTTTAGCAGCATACTATTCTATCTACAAATTGTACAAAGTTTTATGTCACACTTGTTCAGGAGAAATTGAACAATATTTTCTATTTGCCTATCACAGCACTTCATTTTCAGGTGTGCCTATAATTTTAGAAATGGAAAGACAAGGTCATCCTGTTATCTCGGAAGGAGCGTCTCTAACGGCGACAACTCTCTTTGTTTTACCTAGGGGATTTCCTTTGAATTTATGCTACAATCCAGTTGTAAATGTCTACCTATGAACACCAATTTGTATCCAAACACAGTACAGGGCAAATGTTTTAGGCAGTTGTTAGAAAATGCTGCCAACCAAGAATGCTTTCAGAAATAGAAGTGTTAATAGTTTATTTTTCTCAATTAACAAAATTAGGTGAATGAACAGAAGAGAAATCTAAATGAAATCAATATTTGGTGTGACCATCAATTCCTCTAGGTACACTTACATACAGTTTTTGAAGGAACTCGGCAGGAAGGTTGTTTCAAACATCTTGTAGAACTATCTATCTCTTCATGTTCTCTCAGAAAGACTTGATGATGTTGACATCAGAGCTTCATGGAAGCCATATCATCACTTCCATGACTCCTTCTCCCATGGATGGTCACACCAAATATTGATTTGATTCTAAATTTCTCTTTTGTTCATTCACAGCACTGTAAGTCCAAAATTGTTTGCTGGTTAGCCTAATATGTCTACAACGTCTACTTCCAATATTTGGTGCCTACAGTCATGGCCAAAAGTTTTGAGAATGATACAAATATTAATTTTTATAAAGTCTACTGCTTCAGTTTTCCTAATGGAAATTTGCATATACTCCAGAATGTTATAAAGAGTGATCAGCTTAACAGCAATTACTTGCAAAGTCAATATTTGCCTAGAAAATTAACTTTATCCCCCAAAACACATTTCAACATCATTGCAGCCCTGCCTTAAAAGGACCAGCTAACATTGTTTCAGTGATTGCTCCATTAACATAGGTGTGGGTGTTGATGAGGACAGGGCTGGAGATCAATCTGTCAAGATTAAGTAAGAATGACACCACTGGACACTTTAAAAGGAGGTTGGTGCTTGGCATCATTGTTTCTCTTCTGTTAACCATGGTTATCTCTAAAGAAACACGTGCAGTCATCATTGCACTGCACAAAAATGGCCTAACAGGGAAGAGTATCGCAGCTAGAAAGATTGCACCTCAGTCAACAATCTATCGCATCATCAAGAACTTCAAGGAGAGAGGTTCCATTGTTGGCAAAAAGACTCCAGGGCACCCAAGAAAAATCAGCAAGCGCCAGGACTGTCTCTTAAAAGTATTTCAGCTGTGGGATCGGGCTACCAGCAGTGCAGAGCTTGCTCACGAATGGCAGCAGGCAGGTGTGAGTGCATCTGCACGCACTGTGAGGCGGAGACTCTTGGAGCAAGGCCTGGTCTCAAGGAGGGCAGCGAAGAAACCACTTCTCTCCAGAAAAAACATGAGGGACAAACTGATATTCTGCAAAAGGTACAGGGAGTGGACTGCTGAGGACTGGGGTGAAGTAATTTTCTCTGATGAATCCCCTTTTCGATTGTTTGGGACATCTGGAAAACAGTTTATTCGGAGAAGACTACCACCAGTCTTGCCTCATGCCAACTATAAAGCATCCTGAAACCATTCATGTGTGGGATTGCTTCTCAGCCAAGGGAATCGGCTCTCTCACAGTCTTGCCTAAAAACACAGCCATGAATAAAGAATGGTACCAGAATGTCCTCCAAGATCAACTTCTCCCAACCGTCCAAGAGCAGTTTGGTGATCAAAAATGCCTTTTCCAGCATGATGGAGCACCTTGCCATAAAGCAAAGGTGATAACTAAATGGCTCAGGGAACAAAACAGAGATTTTGGGTCCATGGCCTGGAAACTCCCCAGCTCTTAATCCCATTGAGAACTTGTGGTAAATCATCAAGAGACGGGTGGACAAACAAAAACCTACAAATTCTGACAAAATGCAAGCATTGATTGTGCAAGAATGGACTGCTATCAGTCAGGATTTGGTCCAGAAGTTGATTGAGAGCATGCCAGGGAGAATTGCAGAGGTCCTGAAGAAGAAGGGTCAACACTGCAAATATTGACTTGCTGCATTAACTCATTCTAACTGTCAATATAAGCTTTTGTTACTCATAATATGATTGCAATTATATTTCTGTATGTGATAAAAACATCTGACAAACACACATAAAAACCAGAGGGCAGCAGATCATGTGAAAATATAATATTTGTGTCATTCTCAAAACTTTTGGCCATGACTGTACTACTCTCCCACGTTTTCAGAGAAGTGCTTCTAGAAAATACATAGAAGTGATGGATGTTGTCCTGGAGAGCTACATCCTTGTTTCAAAGTTTATTGGACTAAGGTCTCACTTTCTCCATCTATGTAGGAGCTATTGAATATCATGAGAGGTATTATAGACTGATACTGGAAACGTGTAAAGAGGTTGTATGGCTGATCAATTTGTTTTATAGACTGTTCTGATGGTGCTCAGGTCTCGCATTGTTCTTAGCAACCTGCCCTGTGTTAATGTTTTGCAGGCGTGAGTCTTCAAGTAAAGCCTGTTACTAGATAGGCTATCAAAGTAATGGAAATCCCGTAAAAATATACTTCTTCACCCTTTGGACAAACAGATAACAGGTACAAGATGCAAATACTATGTGACATATCTTTTGGTCAGCAATCGTTACAAGTCAAGATCATAGGTCTAACTACAGTTTATATGTACTCTATAACTTCAGCCAGCAATCTACTAGTATATCAAATGATTTGGACCTAGAACATAATGAAACTAAAAACAACCAATCTCAGTTTTGATTTTTCACTAGATTATTGTTACGGTTCTGTGTATATATATATATATATATATATATATATATATATATAATTTTTTTAAAAAAAAACTACAGAACCTCTTAGCTGTAGAACACTACAGCGAGGTCCACAGGCCCAATGGTGGGCGGCTGTATGTCTGAACTCAAATGTGAACTACTGCAAAGACACTGCAGCCTGGACTCAATGTGAACTACTGCAAGACACTGCATCCTGGAACAAATGTGAACTACTGCAAGACACTGCAGCCTGAACTAAATGTGCAACTAAAATCCTGCCAGTTTAGCTCACTGGCCAGGTGCACCAGTACAAGTGAAACACACACGGCTGCCAAGGGTTAACACTCACCCCAGGCCAGCAAACACACACACTTACCCCTGCGACAGCTAGGGGCCACCACGAAAGTTTTGAACATTCTCCTGCACACAGCTTGGAGTTACCAGGGGAGTTTGCATGGTCCTGCACACAGCTTGGAGACATCACACACCCATACTCCCGCACACAACTGGGAGCCATACATGAAGTCAGACAGTACACATAGGCTATCTCAGAGACCATACCTGCCGCAGATCTACAAGCTGGAATGGTGTCTACTGCTCCTAGCCCTGGTGTCGATCTAACGGTTCAGGGTTTATAGGTCCTACCTAACAGCACCCAGGAGAAGCAGAGGAACCCCACACAGAGGCCTAGTCTGAAACCTGCCAGAGTACTGGAGCCTATCCCTGAAAACTACTGTCATTCACTCCGTGGACTTTGAGGAAATTTTAGTGGAAGTGTGAGCACCCGGCGGGTGTCGGCTCACACTATTTAAAGGGAAGTCCCCGCACAATAGGGGCGGTGGTGATGACCTCACCGCTCATGCTCAATAGGGGAGAAATGACACTTAGCTTGTGAGCAGCTCCAATAGGTCTGAGCATGCTCAGTAAGGTGAATGCTGGACAGTTAGACTGACCCACAGGTGGCGCTGTGCGCTATGATAGTAACCTGCGGGACCCAATCCTAACAATTATCTAAGATTGCATCTTACTGTAGTTAACCTATATTATTTGCCAGAAGCGAGTGCTCACAAACACATATGTCATAGATGGCAGTTTTAAAATTCTATTATATGGCTTTGTCTTTTACATTATTTCCACTTGTGACTGTAAATAAGAAAATTAATCTCAACGTTTAATTTATTAATTGTTTGTGATGGAAAGTTTAATTAAATAATATTAGATTCACACTAACACTCAGGCTTCCACCCTTCGGGTCCGCTTATAACAGAAACCCTGTCCATATAAAAATGCAGAAAACCGCGGACCCCATAGACTATAATGTGGTCCACTGGGTTTCTTCCTGTTTTTCACCTTGCTGGATTTTTCTCTCCACATATTTTAACCCCTTAAGGACCAGGCCATTTTTTGGTTTCGCATTTTCGTTTTTCCCTCCTCACATTTCAAGAGCCATAACTTTTTCATTTTTCAGTTCACAGAGTCACATGATAGCTTATTGTTTGCGGGACAAATTGTACTTTGTAATGGCACCATTCAATATGCTGTGCAATGTACTGGGAAGCTGGAAAAAAATTCAGAATGAGGCGCAATTGGAGAAAAAATGCATTTGCGCCATATTCTTATGGGTTTAATTTTTACAGCATTCACTGTTTGGTACAAATGACATGTTACCTGTGTTCTACGTGTCAGTACAAACGCGGTGATACCAAATTTATATAGTATTTGAAATTTTTTGATACTTTTAAAAAAAATGATAAACTTTGCAAAATAGAAAAAAAAATTTGTGTCATCATGTTCTAACACCTGTAACTTTTTCATATTTCCATGTATGGAGCTGGTTGTGGTGTCTTTTTATGCGGGACAAGATGACGTTTCTATTGATACCATTTGGGGAAAGATCCGATGGTTTGATCACTTTTTATTCAATTTTTTATAGGAGGCAAAGTGTTGAAAAAAACGCTTTTTGGCTGTTTTTATTTTTTTTGCCGCTACGCCGTTCGCAGTACAGGATAAATGTTTTAATATTCTAATAGTTCAGGCATTTTGGAGCGCAGGGATACCTAATATGTTTATGTTTAATGTTCTTTAATTACTTTTATAGCTGATCTAGGGAAAGGGGGGTGATTTGAACTTTTATATTTTTTTAATTTTTTTAATACTTTTAAAAACTTTTTTTTTTCTTCTGTTACATTTATGATCAGACCCCTTAGGTACCTTGAAACCTAGGGAGTCTGATCGCTCATACTATTCACTGCAATACTACAGTATTGCAGTGAATAGGAAAATCGCAGCACTTCTATTAGACGATGCCTCTGGCATCGTCTAATAGATCTAGTGCAGAGACAAGCCTGGAAGCCTTCAATAGGCTTCCGGCTGTCATAGCAACCGATCACCGCCCTCTTGTGACGTTCAGGAGGGCGGCGATCGGCAAAACATGGCGGCGCCCATGCCGCCGGCGCCGTTTACACACTGCGGTCACGTTTGACCGCAGTGTGTAAAGGGTTAACAGCAGCGATCGGCTCGGGCACCGACCGCTGCTGTTAGTGGCAGGTCCTGGCTGTATTATACAGCCGGCATCTGCGGTGTATGGAGCGAGCTCAGCGTGTGAGCTCGCTCTATACATCCCCATGCGACCCATGACGTACAGTTACGTCAAGGGTCGCTAAGGGGTTAAGCATAATGGTGGATGAAGTCTCGTACTGAGACCTAGTGTAAGGCTTACTGGATAGAACTCAACTGACAATACAGGGATACAGAATCTTAAGAAATCAAGGGAATAAAAGATTTGGGAGGCTTGCTGAACATTTTTATAAATAAAATAAATGACTTAGATTTATCAAGAAAATATTCTCTAATTATTTCTTCCTTTGATAAAGGTTTTATAATTTACTAAATTATTTCCATTTTTCACAAAATCATTTGAACCATTTAATCTTAATTAATCCTTGTAATTCTTTCATGTAATTAATGCTATTTATGCTGTACTTAGGCGATTTTAATAGGCGCGTTATATGAATTTCATTTTCATTTTATCCTCTCTTGTTAACCTCATGTCTTTCTTTTATATAAATATATTTTTCTGCTATATTTATCTCCTAGGTAACATGAAAGCTGAAAGATTATTAGTAAAAAAAATAGCTTCAGTAGTTCTGGCTTTTATAGTAGCAATGGCATGTTTAATTTAGGGATAGTAATTGTCTCATTTTACAAATAATTTTTTTAACCCCTACATGACGCAGAAATGTTTCCTTTTTTGTGTTTTCATTTATTGCTCCCTGCATTTCAAAAGCCATCACTTTCTCTTTTTTCCATATACATAGCTATATGAAGTCTTGCTTTTTGCATGACAAGCTGTACTTCAAAATGCTTCCATTTATTATTCTACACAATGTACTGGCAAGCGGGAAAAACTCAGAATTAAGTGGAATTGAGAAAAATATGCAGTACTGCCGTTTTCTTATGGGTTTTGTTCTTATGGCATCCATGTTGGCTTTATTATGCGGGTCAGTACGATCACGGTGATACCAAACTTTTTCGTGTTTTAATAACTATGCAAACATTCAAAATTTTGAAGAAAAAAAAAATTTGAATCACCATAATCTGACACCTTTAACTTTTTATATTTCAGTTTACAGAGCCGTGTAAGGTTTTTTTAAAGGACAATATGTAGTTTTTATTGATACCATGTTGGGTTATGTATTACATTTTTTAAGTAGGCAATTTGGCAAAACAAAAACTGCCATAAGCCATTTTGATTTTTTTTTCTGCTATAGCATTCACTGTATGGGACAAATGGTTTTTATATTTTAATAGTTTGGGCATTTTTGGACTTAGAGATGCCTAATGTGTTTAAGTTTAATTTCATTTGTTTATATTTATATGTGATCTAGGGAAAGGGTGTGGATTTAAACTTTTAGGTTCTTTTTCATTTTTTTTATATTTTGAAAAACATTTTTTGTTTAACTTTTTGAAGCTCTCCTAGGGGACTTGAACTTTTGATCTGCCTGCTGCACGCAGGCTTCATTAGTTACAATACTATAGCACGGCTGACATGGTAATGGAACAGCTGTCCCATTACCGAACATGAAATAGAAAGTGAAAGTAACCACTCATATGTCATGATTGCATTTGAGTGGTTAAATGCCCATGATCAGGGAAGGTGACTTAAAATAATAAATAGTTATACTCATCTCTCCCGGGCTCAGCGTCCTCTCTGGTGCTCTTCCATTTTGTGACTGAGGTCTGCGATTGAGCACAAACAAGAAACAGGATAGGTAGGTAACTATCAGGGACGTATTAAAAATACCGCTTTCATTAATGTACGTGACCGTTGAGAACCAATCACAGCCCTCAGCAGGGACATTGGGGAAATGGCTGAAGAAGATGCTGAAGACAGCCAGAGTCAGGATGCCCAGGAAAGGTGAGGCAAGGTGAGTATTAGTGTTGTTATTTTTATTCACCTTCCCTGAGTCTGACTAGACCCCAAACTATAATAATAGCACCGGAGAGGAGGGGCACTGCTGGACATATAATACTTTGTGGGGGCCACTGCTGGGCATACAATACTGTGTTTAGGGGGAGGGGACGACACTGATAGGCATGTAATACTGTGGGGGGGGGGACACTTCTAGGCATACAATACTGTGGGGGGGGGGCACTGCTGGGCATGTAATACTGTGTGTGTGGGGGACAATATTGGTGGACATGTAATACTGTGGAGGGCCACTGGTGGGCACTGTAATACTGTGGATGTGGGGGGGGGGCACTGCTGGGCATATAATACTGTGTGGGGACCACCTCTGGGGGGAATGGTAAACTATGGTGGGGTGGGGCCCTGGACGAAAGTTTGCACTCGAGAACATAAAGACACTTGTTATGCCACTGTATCCAACCCTTCCCTACCTTCTCAGCCCAACCCCCGACCCCACTATACAGTATACTTACCTACCTGTGAGATGGCTCCTCCTTTAATGATTCTGCAGGGTGTGCTTTGTTCTCTGCAGTGATGATCCGACTCTACTGCGCATGTGGAAGCTGCACAGTAGAGGTGGATGATCAGCAACAGTGCATAGAGCAGGTCTTGGAGTAGAGCACGTGCCCTGCAAAATCAGTAAAGAAAGAGGAGCCATCTCAGAGGAAGAAGCGTGGAGGGGTGAATGGGGGGGGGGGGGGCGGGAATAGTAGTAACGATTCTTTTCCGGAAATGGGGAAACAGATAGTCTCCGGATAATCAGAAAATGTCCCTGGGCGGTCACATGACTTCCCCAGGAATATGGGTAAATATACATTTTTGATGAATTATGTTCTCTAGAAAGTAGGAGGCGAGCGGGTGTTTAGATTAGTGTAGGGCTTTTCAGTTATCCCGGACAACCCCTTTAAGGTTTATGTATTGCTTACAACAATATACATACAATCTCACGCCATTTTAACGGCAGCAAATTAAAAGCTGACTGACGCTCAGTCACACGTGTAGGAACTAGGTCTCTCTGCTCTGATATGAAATGGCATCACCAGGTCATATAGAATTGGCAGTGGCGTCAAGTGAGCAACACCATTCTATTCTTTCTTCCCAAGATCATCTTTGTTGATAGGTCACATCCACCACTAGCACATGGTCTTGGTTATCATTATCATTCATTATGATCTCAATCTGCTTCTCCTCCTCATCTTCCAGGCCAGTGTCAGTCATCATCTATAAAACAAAGTGTATCCAGTAAAAAGAAATCTGCAACCACTCATCCGGCTTGCACGCAACTGTAATTACTACTTGGCCAACTTACTGGTGGTGCATTTCAACAACTGATCACAGCACATATTTTTGATGGAGAATACCTATCTGCGATTATTTCTCAAAGTAATTTGTCCATGTCTTGTATTCCTCCCAAAGCATCTTATATAACATATATGGCATCAGCACTGTAAGGTATCCATTGTAACGTACCACTGAAAATTGCCTGAGAGGCTGTCAGGTTATTCCAGGATGTCACAGACATGTTTCGTCTGTAATTACTCTGCATAGTGAATGTCACAGCAGTCATTTTAGGTCTGTTTGCCCATCTCTAGCCATATCATTATGATTCATAGGACTGTGACCACTATGCAGTCTTCTCTGACCATACTTGAATAGGACTCCACTGTCGTCCCTGTACAGAAGACAACTGGGCACAGCTTTTAAAGGGATCCCATCATTAAATCACAATTTTTTTCTGGTTGACACGTAGGAATAGCCTTAAGAAAAACTATACTTCTCCTACCTTTAGATGTCTTCTCCGCGCCGCCGTTCTGTAGAAATCCCGGTTTTCGTCAATATACAAATGAGTTCTCTCGCAGCACTGGGGGCGGGTCCCAGCACTCAAACAGCACTGGGGGCGTCCGCAATGCTGGGAGAGAACTCTCCAGCGACATGTCCATCTTCTTCAGGAACGTCCTCTTCACACGTCTTCTTCTGGCGCAGGCGGTCAAACTTGTAGGCCTCGGGCAGAGCCGACTGTGCAAGCCAGCGGCCACAAGAAAAATGGGGAAAAAATTGATGGGAACACAATGCTATGTTATAGCAATGCTAGTGCTAAATATACAGTATATACAATCTGCCTAGTTTCACACATCATAGCAATTGCCATTACTTTATAAAATGAGATACCCCCTTAAGAGCATATTGGCTTCAATCCACTATAGCTAAATACTAACTGTATGCAATCTCATTAGTGAGAAGAATGCAAGGTAGAAAAAAAAAAACACATTTTTAATTGCTGACAGTTTTTTTTACTTGATAATGTCCTCCTTACTTATTGGGAATACTTTGTTTCATAAACAATCTCGTTTCACTGACAAGTCATTTATATTTTCATAATTGCTCATTACTCCGAGTTTGCAGTTAAAACGCATTACAGTTCTAATTATTATGCATAGAATTATCCTAAAATTAATTTAGATCATAGTTTGACTAAAAGGTTCTATCATTAAAACTAAATTTAACTTTAGTGAGACTATATTGCGAATAGATGTTTTTTATAAAACACAAATTTTTGGTTTCCTTTAACATGTTTGTGCATGTTTAGAGGTGAAGTTTTTGCCCTCGGTCCTAGGCTAGGACTATACAATGACCATTAGCAAATGTTATACAACCATGTGTATAAGGCCTGGTTCACATCTGCATTCGGTAATCCGTTCGGGGAGTTCGCATGGGGACCCCCCAAAACGGACTATCGAATGCATTGACAAGCAGTGAAAGCACACAGACCCCATAGAGTATAATAGTAGTTCATAAAGTACTTTTTTGTCTGTATGTTCCGTGCAGACACTACGCGGAAAGCACACAGACCCCATTATAGTCTATTCCGCCCTTCATTGTTGATGTTTAAGTGTTCCCTTTATTTTTTGAGCAGTGTATAAGAACCTCTTATACTTATTGTTTCTGCTCAATTCACTCCTGGCTTTGGCTCAAAAAACTGCAGAAAAATCTGCATCAAAAAAAGCTGTGGGGCCTCAGGCTAAAATTGAAGGTAATACCAAAGCCTAACCCCATTCATACGACATATGTTTGCTGGATTTACCAGTCTGAACTTCATGCTGGGAGAGGGACTCCTAGCTTCATAGATAACTGTACTACTTTTGGTTCTGTGACTCTACAGTTAGGGTAGGTTCACACTACTGTTATTAATGTCCATTGCTCTAATCTGTAAAAAAAATGAGAGTCACAGACACAAATTGTAAATGGAGCCCCTTCCGTTGGGTGTCCATCTGCATTAACCCCCATGTAAAAATTATGATGAAAGCTTTTATCTGTCTTTTTTTTTTTTTTTTTTACTTTTCTACAAGGAGAACTATTACAATAGTAAACAGACATGACAGGAGAAAGCTTCTATCATGTTGGCTTCTATCATTGTCTCAAAGACAATGGGAATGGACACAGACGGAGGAGGTCATCAGTGTATGGTCTCTGTGGGGTCTCATTGTTAGACCCCCACAGATCAGATACTGACAACCTGTCTTGTGGATAGGTCACCAGTATGAAACATGCATTTGGGGACAGAAAAACCTGGTATTAAATGGATAGTCTATATAGAAAAAGGAAACCCACAAACAGTATTTGATTTGCCCTGTTTATAATATAACCTTATAAAGGTGAAAGTGGAAATATAAAATTTTACCAACATGGAGAGTAACCAAAGAAATAAACATGAAAGAAATGATCACAAAATGAACCATCAGGAAGAACCACTTGACTGTCGACTCTTAGCTGGCAGAATTTTAGGTTTCGAAATGACCTGGCTGGAAAACAGTTTGGCACCTATGTAGGCCAGGAAGGCCAAATGACTTTTGTTTGTGCTGCCTTTATTCTATGCTTTTTCTTGCAGTATTTCACCTGTGATTCACTGCATAGGGCCTTAGCCTTTTTTCTTTCAAATATTTCTGTGAATTTTACCCGTGGATTTCAACTTCTGTGGACATTCCGCATCATTTTTGCTATATGTGGCTTTATTCATAGATAGGATTAATAAATCTGCTGCAACATATACAGTATATCATGGTAAGGGGGGGGGGGGTTATATTGCATGAAAATGCTTCTTATAGACTAAGACTAGAGATGAGCGAACAGTGTTCTATCGAACACATGTTCGATCGGATATCAGGGTGTTCGCCATGTTCGAATCGAATCGAACACCGCGTGGTAAAGTGCGCCAAAATTCGATTCCCCTCCCACCTTCCCTGGCGCCTTTTTTGCACCAATAACAGCGCAGGGGAGGTGGGACAGGAACTACGACACCGGGGGCATTGAAAAAAATTGGAAAAAGTCATTGGCTGCCGAAATCAGGTGACCTCCATTTTAGACGAATAGTGGATTTCAAATCCGGGTCATATGAGAATGTGAACTTTGTGACTATGAGACAGGGATAGCTGTACAGGCAGGGATAGCTAGGGATAACCTTTATTTAGGTAGGAATGTTATTAAAAATAACTTTTTGGGGCTCTATCGGGTGTGTAATTGTGATTTTTGTGAGATAAACTTTTTCCCATAGGGATGCATTGGCCAGCGCTGATTGGCCAGAGTACGGAACTCGACCAATCAGCGCTGGCTCTGCTGGAGGAGGCGGAGTCTAAGATTGCTCCACACCAGTCTCCATTCAGGTCCGACCTTAGACTCCGCCTCCTCCAACAGAGCCAGCGCTGATTGGCCGAATTCCGTACTCTGGCCAATCAGCACTGGCTAATGCATTGTATTGGCGTGATGAAGCAGTGCTGAATGTGTGTGCTTAGCACACACATTCAGCTCTACTTCATCGGGCTAATAGAATGCATTGGCCAATCAGCGCTGGCCAATGCATTCTATTAGCTTGATGAAGCAGAGTGTGCACAAGGGTTCAAGCGCACCCTCGGCTCTGATGTAGCAGAGCCAAGGCTGCACAAGGGTTCAAGCGCACCCTCGGCTCTGATGTAGCAGAGCCGAGGGTGCACTTGAACCCTTGTGCACCCTCGGCTCTGCTACATCAGAGCCGAGGGTGCACTTGAACCCTTGTGCAGCCTCGGCTCTGCTACATCAGAGCCGAGGGTGCGCTTGAACCCTTGTGCACCCTCGGCTCTGCTACATCAGAGCCGAGGGTGCGCTTGAACCCTTGTGCACACTCTGCTTCATCAAGCTAATAGAATGCATTGGCCAGCGCTGATTGGCCAATGCATTCTATTAGCCCGATGAAGTAGAGCTGAATGTGTGTGCTAAGCACACACATTCAGCACTGCTTCATCACGCCAATACAATGCATTAGCCAGTGCTGATTGGCCAGAGTACGGAATTCGGCCAATCAGTGCTGGCTCTGCTGGAGGAGGCAGAGTCTAAGGTCGGACCTGAATGGAGACTGGTGTGGAGCGATCTTAGACTCCGCCTCCTCCAGCAGAGCCAGCGCTGATTGGTCGAGTTCCGTACTCTGGCCAATCAGCGCTGGCCAATGCATTCTATTAGCCCGATGAAGTAGAGCTGAATGTGTGTGCTTAGCACACACATTCAGCTCTACTTCATCGGGCTAATAGAATGCATTGGCCAATCAGCGCTGGCCAATGCATTCTATTAGCGTGAACTGAGTTTGCACAGGGGTTCTAGTGCACCCTCAGCTCTGCTATATCAGATTGCTACATCTGATGTAGCAGTGCCGAGTGTGCATCAGATGTGTAGTTGAGCAAAACTGACTCAGCACTGCTAAGTCTCTGCATTCGCATAGGAATGCATTGGCCAGCCTTCGGCCAATCAGCGCTGGCTCTGCCGGAGGAGGCGGAGTCTAAGGTCGGACCTGAATGGAGACTGGTGTGGAGCGATCTTAGACTCCGCCTCCTCCAGCAGAGCCAGCGCTGATTGGTCGAGTTCCGTACTCTGGCCAATCAGCACTGGCCAATGCATTTCTATGGGGAAAAGTTAGCTTGCGAAAATCGCAAACTGACAGGGATTTCCATGAAATAAAGTGACTTTTATGCCCCCAGACATGCTTCCCCTGCTGTCCCAGTGTCATTCCAGGGTGTTGGTATCATTTCCTGGGGTGTCATAGTGGACTTGGTGACCCTCCAGACACGAATTTGGGTTTCCCCCTTAGCGAGTTTATGTTCCCCATAGACTATAATGGGGTTCGAAACCCGTTCGAACACACGAACATTGAGCGGCTGTTCGAATCGAATTTCGAACCTCGAACATTTTAGTGTTCGCTCATCTCTAACTAAGACCACACATTACATATCACAGCATTGTGACTGTTGTGGAAATTCCATGGAAAAAAACACTGTGCTTTACAGTCCCTGCAAGTGAATGAATTTTATTTAATCTAATCCACATACTTTAGATAAAAATGCTTTGCAAAAACTGCAAAAAACAGCATGTTAATGTTACCTATAAAAAATCTGCATCTTCCTCATAGACTTTTATAGTGTGGGGAGGCTAAAGTGAGAATGGAGAGGAAAAGTAGTGAAAAGCACAAGTGTTTTTGATAAAAAAAATTTCTGCAGTATTTTTTAGTTGTGTGTCTCCATGTATGGTCTTAGCCTTAGGCCCCTTGATGAGCCATGGTGATGGCCATTAGTAAATGTGGACCAATATTTTATAATAATACATTAGAATGTAGAATAGTTCTTCTCCATAGCTATAATACAATATAGTATGCAGACTGTCATAATTTGTGTGGAGTTTCATAAACCGGAAACAAGGTAAAATAGTTAATTGGATTCTGACCTTTTTGTAAATCACCAAAGGAATCCAGTTCTAGTTAAGGCTGACTCAGGACGAATGATAAATTGGATTAATAAAGACAAATATCCAACTGCTCTGAGCAAAACCATGTCTGTCAGCATCTCTCAGGAACACTGGCAGAGGAGAAATGAACGGGTCACAATTTAAGTCCACAATGATGATATATTGTTTGTTTAGTAAACTTGCAGCGTAGGCAAAGTATTTTCATATTAGAATCTATAAAATATGGACAAATGAGTCTTAATCCCATGGAAATGTAGGAAAGAATTACACATTTATTGCTGTTATGAATTTTTATTAAATATACATTTATTTTTATTACAGCGAAGAACAAATATAACTATTAAAATTGCAAGGGATATCCAGACACAGAAGAGCAGGTGGTTCATTGGTATGATGCATGACACCCACAAATATATATGTGTAGTTTCGGATCAGGACGTGTTCTGTTCATATAGATTTCTGTATGATTTTGCATTGTGAGTACATTGTTTGATGTACTAAAAGAGCAGGGTAACCCCTTAGTAGAGATGAGTCAGCCTGTTTCTGATCTGGGTGATCTGTTCCCCAAGACTCTTTTTGTTTCAATATTTATTTATTTATAAAAGAACATACAAAAATGACAAAGTGGCGTGGCAGAGATACATGAATGCGCTGAAATGAAACCAAATACCACATAAACCAGTTACATAAACACAATATTAACAGGTAACACGATCAACAAACAACAGAAGAGGGAGGGAGAAGGGGGGAGACTAGAGGGAAGGTGATTGGTAGGCTCGAGTAAACCCAGGTAAGTCCATAAGGACTAGAAGCAAGCAAATGTAGGTGGGGTATCAGAGGGGAGGGTGGGGATTATAGGCCCATGGAAGCCAAATATTAGCTGGGGGAGGCGGGGGTGCTAGCTGTCTCTACGAGTAAATTGATGTCAAGGTCCCAAGGTGGACAGGAAACTGGAACAAACCAGAAGTCCCCAGCTGCAGAGCTCTTCAAACCTGTAAATTAACCTTATACCTCCACTGGGAGATTGATGGGGGTGGGGTCAGTCTCACACCATCAAAGGGGAATCAGTAGCTCAGCTGCTTGTATTAGCCAAGTGATAAGACATGACCGTCTGGGAGAAAAGTCGAGAGAGGGCGCCCAAAGGAGAATGGTTTCGGGTCGTAGCTTCAATTGAACATGGCAAATAGCGAGTACAGCGAGTGCAGGAAGGTCACTCTATGGCAGTCCCGCTCGGACAAGAGGTACATTAGGGGAGGACGGTCCGTATCACTCAGTGAGGAACAGATAGGGACATGCAGGAGGTGAGTCCAAGGAAAAGAGAGTTTTGGAAGAGTAAAGGAACCCCAACAAGGAAGGAGGTCCATTAGGTATTTTGGGGGAAGGGGAAGTGCTTGGAGATAGTGTAGAAAAGACTTGCCACACACAAATGGTGCCCCTGTTGAGATTGCTAAGTATTGTGGAAGCATTAGTGGTATAACAAGAAGACCAGAGAAACCATTGGTAGGGAACAGGTAGTAAGTACCGTTCCAGGGCAGTATGGATGAGGGTCAGTGGAAACTAATTCAAGCCATCTTGCAAGGATGCACAGCCTTATAGTAGGATTGTATGTCAGGAACTGAAAAGCCACCTTGCATTTTGTGCCGGGCTAGGAGGAAATAGGTTAGGCATGGGCGGGAGTTCTTCCAGAGGAATGAGATGAAGGGGATACAGAGAGTCTTGAAGAAAGTATTAGGGAGGAGAATGGGGGAAATTTGTAGAGCATAAAGTAAGTTAGAGAGTATATACGTCTTGAGAATGTTTTTCCTGCTCATCCAGGAGACAAAGGGAATGCTCATTTTAGAAAGCTTCTGTTTGAGGTCAGCCAGGAGAGGGGTGTAGTTTAGGGAGTAAAGCAGGAATCCTGATGCCCAAAACTTTAATAGTGTAGGAGGGCCAGAAGAAGGGAGTGGAGGTTTTCAAATCTTGGAGGGAGCTAGGTGGGGCTTTAATGTTAAGGATTTCGAACTTATCGAAATTAATCCTAAAGTTAGATACCTGTCCAAAAAGGGCAAATACACTGAGTACTTCTGGGATACCAGTAGAGGGATTAGAGAGGGTGAGTACTAAGTCATCAGTGAAGGCAGCTGCAACATGATGGAAGCCGCTCGCAAGATTCATTTTGGATCGAATAAGTTCTTTATAAATCAAAGTTTAAATTATCTTAACACATAGTGTATAAAACTATCAGGGCTTCTAGGGTTCTATCTAGTGCATTTCTAGCTCTCTAAGGTAAACACAGCCAAAGTCATGTCAAAATGACAGTAACATGTGTGGCAACTTATCAGAGGGGCCTTGAGGCTAGGAGTAGTAGTAGGAATACTCAAAGTTCTCAGCAGTCGACCAAATCTTCCAGCTCACCTCGTGGGCTTGTGCAGGGCGGAGAGGGTCTATAGAGGACCGTATGGTGGTGGTAGTAGTTCTGTTAGAGTACTTCCTTGGTAGTCTTGAGCCTCTCTGGATGAGGTGGTATTTGGAAGGGAACTTGATGGTGAATACAGGAAAAGAGTCAGATTGCAGGTGACAATAGGTTGAAACTTTACTGAAATGGATGCAACAGCAACCAAACACCTTCCAATAACAGATTAGGGTTCAGATCTTGTTAACATTTCTGCTGTGGTTGAGGGGAAAAAGCCAGGTGATGGTTTACAGAAATATAAATCCAGGATCAAACAATATGGTGCCAGAAAGCTACCATTCTCCTCCTTAAGTTAATCCATCGGCTCACAAAATGTTCTTCCCAATCCTTAGTGAACAACCCTTGAAGGGAAACAGTCACATTTACATATAAAACTGCAAATACTATTTACAAGTAGCACACAACACAGTAAATGCAGTACAGCATGTGTTTTGCAATGTCCGCTGGTATACTGCACATGCATCTATGCAAAAATGGATGGTAGGCAGTGGATAGAAACTGCTTGTTTTAGCATACACTGCGCTGCCAGGTTTTACACTTTTAATGCTAAAAATGCCCATTCGATAAGATGCCTGCCTGAGCATTTTTCATATCAACACAGTGGTTATACTGGAAAAAGTAATGTTTTTTTTAAAAAAAAAAAATCCCTGTTTTGGGAACAAATTTGTTATTTTGAAGGAAAATTTGTGTTTTTCAAAAGAAAACCCTAAAATGATCCCATTATGAGAATAGAATACTACACCAACATGGCATTGGTATTGGAAAAACCAACACAGTGGCATTGCAGAGTTTTTGTTGTAGACAGTCAGCATGCCTACTTGAAAAGGGAAGACGTTGCTTTAAAAAACAGACAGAAGCACCAGAAACTGCTGCTTTTTGGGCGAAGCTGCTGCACTAACATGGTGATACTGTAAGAAGCAATGGGTTTATATCATTTTTATAATGCTGACAATGTGACAGTGGAAGTGTAAAGCAGAGAATATGAAGCAAAATTTGAATTGTGGCAGACTGTCAATTTGCCTGATTGAAAAGGGAAATAGGCAAAAAAAAACCTGCCAAAAGTATACCTTTCTCGTAGCAGATACAGCAACAACATGGCATTGGAGGAATGACAACTAGTTTTGAAGACACATTAGTGGCAGGTTGTCAATATGCCCATCAGTAGAAATGGGAAGAATTTTTTTTTTTTTTTTTTTAAGAAAAAAATCTTTTTTTTTTTTTTTTTGGGCAGATATCACATCTATATAACGTTGCCAGAGACAATTACAAAAGTTGAATGTTATGGAATTGCCACTGGAGCAATTCCCAAGAATAGCAGGAAATGGCAGATATCAGAAAGCAGTAGAACAAGCAAGCTAAATTTCACACTGAGCTGGGAGATAGATCTGAGGCACACCAGCCATTCTTCACCAGAGCCTGCTATGAAACCAGTTGCACTTACATTGAATTTGGACTCAGGTTATTGTCCCAGTAGCTCAGTGCAAAAAATACATGCTGTGCAATCTGAGTGAGCACCAAAATGAAAAGACAAGAGGTTATCCTGTATACAAGCCAAGGACAGTATACCAGCAAGACCAAGGAACTCACCAGACATGTCAGAGATAAAGTTGTGAAGAAGCCATAAAAACATATCCCAAGGAGCACTGTTCAATCCATCATTCCAGAATGGAAAACGTATTCTACAACTGTAAACCTACCAAGACATGGCCGTCCATCAAAACAGACAAATCGAGCAAGGAGAGCAGTGGTCAAACAACCAGCCAAGAGGCCCACAGTCACTCTGGAGGAGCTGCAGAAATCCACAGCTCAGGTGGGAGAATGTGCCCATAGGACAACTATAAGTCCTGCACTTCACAAATCTGGCCTCTATGAGGAGTCTCAGCATGAATTGTCCCACTATTTTTGGGGGATACGCAGAACCTCTGATAGAAATCCAATAGCTCCTCACCTTTAGAAAAATAAGAATGACATCTCCACCATTTAAAGCCTACTGTATATTTTGCACAGGGAAATCTGTTGTAAAGCAATAGCACAATGAACATAAAATGTACTGCCAGTACATATATTGGCCCAGATATCCTGACAAAACTAATAAGTGACAAAGTAATGTGATGTAACGATGTAAAGTCATGGCTGGAGGCAATGCTATAAATCAGATTCTGTCTATCAAAAGCTAGATGCAATATAACGATATATAAAGTATTTTTATAATTAGCAAGTAAAAATGTAATAAATGACAAGAAGCCAATATAGGAAGAAGACATGGGAAGAGGAAAGATGTCCTGGTTACATTTTAATCCTAAGAAAAGACAGGCATTATATATCTAGTGATATAACACAGAAAAGGTTCATATTACAATAATGTGATTGTTGACAATTTAAGCGACATAGACTTTAGTATTTCAGTGTTGATTCATTGATTCCATTTTAGAAAACAGGAATGGTGTTATTAAATCTGGATCTAGTTTATCATCATAGGAACAAGCCATGTACTGTACATTTTATACAACATAAATTAGGTAGGAGACAAAATAAAAAATAAGCATTTTATGTTATTGTTCCTCTAAGTCAATGAAGTCTGTACAGTTCTCTTTATATTACATCATTGAGCGTTAATAATCTCCCTCTGCCCCAACAGAATTCATGGGAGCATTTTGGTTTTAATAGTTGACAGGACATTAACAAAAGCAGATTTTAATAAACTGAGCCAGAATTTAATCAACCGAGCTATGTGCAATTCTGTGTCCTTAATTTTCACAGATAGCTAGAAGCTATTTATAATAACACACTGTCATCTAAGTGTATAGATCATTCATGGGGTAATGTTTAAAGAGCCAAGACAGAGCTAGTATGTCTATACTTATATAGCATCAACTCTGCAACTAGTTCTATAATAATTACTAATACGCTGAACGCAGGGTATGCAGTATACCGCTCTTTACTGCAGATTTTATCACATTAGTTTGTTTAGGGCTGTTTTACAATAGTAAACTTCTATACAGATTTTCTTCTTCGAAAATCTGATTCCTGTACTGTTTTCAGCAAATCAAATACAACCATTGCGCATTCTCTTCAAGAAAGTATAGTCCAAAGACAGTATAAGCTTCTACAAGAGGAGTTACCGTGTACTTCAAGTGGTTCTGTAGAATTACAAAGATCAGAACAGATTTGGTCATTCCACTCTTCCTCTTCCATAGACTGCAGAAAGCAGGAGCTGAGTGTGATTATACCAATACTTTCATGCCAGAACCGTCATAGAGTGAAGTCAGTGAAACTGTGCCAAAAACACCCCATGCAGCACCAGAAACAGTTCATTCAACTAAGTGGGATTGGTTTATGTATCCAAGCTAATGAAGATCTCGAAAGAATTGGAGATTTTCATTAGGTAGGATGGATAATCTACAGTATATATAATCTAGACTGTGTTCTAAATTATTATGCAAATTATATTTTCTCTGATTTTCCTAAATGGTCAATGGAAATAACAGTTAGTATAATGTTCAAATCTTCAACTAATAAAGTATAAATCAAATTTTATTGGACAAACATAGTGGATACCATTTTTTTACAAAAAAAAAAAAAATCTAAATCTACAGTATTCTTCCAAATTATTATGCAGAACAGAGTTTCTAAACATTTTATAAGTTGTACAGAACTGATAATGGCCAAGTTACATGTTAACATAGGACCCCTTATATGATATCATCTTCACAATTCTTGCATCCATTGAACTTGTAAGTATTTGAATAGTTTCTGATTTAATTTCTTTGCAGATTGTCAGAAAAGCCTCCAAAAGCTGCTGTTTTGATGTGAACTGCCTCCCACGCTCATAAATGTTTTCCTTGGGGATAGTCCAAAGGTTCTCAATAGGATTGAGTTCACAGGAGGATGGTGACCCCACCATGAGTTTCTCTCCTTTTATGCCCATATCAAACAATGACTCAGAGGGATTCTTTTCTCTTGGCATGACATGGTGCATTGGCATGCATGAGGATGATTTTGCTATGGAAGGCGCATTTTTTCTTTTTGTACCATGAAAGAATGTGGACAATCAGAAACTCTATATATTTTGGAAAGGTCATTTTCACACCTTCAGGCACCCTAAAGGGGCGTACTGGCTCTCTCCCTTCTGACATCACAAGCTTGTTGGGACATGGTGGCCCTCCACCAACCAACCACTACTCTTTTCATCCAGGGTTGCATGGCATTCATAAGTGAGCACTATTTAGAGTTTGCCAAATAGTAGTTTTATGGACAACTGCAAGCCCCTGGAGGATCCTACACCTTGAGGTTTGTGAGACTTTTTTTTTTTTTTTTTTTTTTTTAAAAAAACTCGTTTTATTGAAGAATGCATAACAGAGCAAATAATACAATCGAAGAGAATAAAATCTAAGCACAAATAAAACTTAAAGAAAATTACAGACGAACAAAGATAAGCCACATCATCATTTCCTCCCATCTCTAAGCCCCCCACCACCACCCATACAGTTCAGAGCATAACGTTACACATTATACTGACAAGAAAAAGCATTGCCATTACAGGGGGAGCCGTGAACCTATCCGGCAGGAGCCTCCCCTCATGGAGTGAAGGTATCAATTGCCGAACGCATTGAAGGAGCAGAATATTGGGTCATGGGGGAGTCACACCATGCTCCCCAAACTTTATAAAACTTCTGGGGACAACCCCTCCCTTTATATATAATCTGGGAGAACCTCATTAATCAGTTTTCGCCATTGGGAAACGGATGGGGGTCTAGAGGACATCCACTGTAAGGCAATGGCTTTCCTCGCATAAAACAAGCATTCCCGAAGAAAAATGCGGGTGTGATGTTGCCACAGCTCCTCCTCCAACATGCCAAACAGGCATACTTCGGGAGAAAATGGGACAGTACGGCTCAGGATATCTGCCAGAAGGTCCACCACCTCCCTACAAAAGGCCTGGACAACCGGGCCTAAGACAACTAGGTCCAGGTAGCTGACCCATCCAGTGTAACTGGACCGGGGTCAAATAACATTGGTGTAAAATGAAAATCTGAATCAATTTGTTATTAGACGAGGGTGAGACGTAAAGAGGAGATTCTAAAACCTCCTGAAACGTCTTCTCCGTCAGTTCTGGAATATTAGTACGCCATCGCATCAATGTCGGGGCTTCGGCTAGAGATACCTTCACATGAATCAAATGATCGTAAAGAACTGAAATAAGGCCCCTGGGCCCTGGGATCATAGCACACCAATAAGCGGGTATTCTGATATGGCACAGGGTTGGTCAGGAAATAATGAGGAAAGGGCATGCCGTATCTGAAGGAATCTAAAGAATTGGTGTCTCAGAATCTCATGAGAAGAGGCCAGAGAATCAAAAGTGACAAACACCCCCTGTGTGTATAAGTCTGCCAGGGAAGACACCCCACATCTGACCAGGACCTGGCGTCGGGTAATTCAAAGAAATCAGGTAACCCAGGATTGTCCCATAAAGGGCTCTCCGTGGGGGTGTCTGAATACGAAGACACCTTCCAGGCTTGTTTCCAGACCTGTGCCACCAAGGTGTGGATGGGCAGCAGCCGACCTCTAAAAAACCGAGACTGGTCCAGGACTGGCCACAAAACACGCAAGTCCAGGTGGTGAGCCAGGTGCGCCTCAGGTCCCGAGAGCTGGGTCGGGGAAAGCCAAGGATTTATAAAACGCAGTTGTCCCGCTAAATAGTAAAGAAGCGGATCGGGGAGTGACGCACCCCTGAGCTGTTTTGGCCTCTGAAGAACGGACAATCGCAGTTTGGGTCTAGAATGTCCCCATACGAAAGAGGTCCACAAGGAGTGCATCTGTCTAAAAAATCGGAGAGGTACAGGCACGGCTGAGTTACTGAGGGAGTACAGGCACTTGGGCAGAGCAATCATTTTTATCAGGTTAACCCTACCGGCTACAGACAATGGTAATGCAGCCCAGGTCAGAGTACAACCTATGGGCATATAAGAGGACTTAGACCAGTTGGTACGCAGGCCCGAGTATTATCACTTCGAGGTTTGTGAGACTTTAGCTGTATTTTAGTAGCTGCTCTCTTAATCCAATTAATTTTTCTGACAGAAACCTCCCTCATTATACCTTTATCTGCACAAAACTGTCTGTTTTTTTTTCTTTAAAAATGTACATTGTGAGCCCCATATGGGCTCACAATCTACTTTTTTTCCCTGTCACTATGCCTTTGGAGTATTGGAGGAAATGACATGCAAACACGGGAAGAACATACAAACTCCTGGCAGATGTTGTTCTTGACAGGATTCGAAGCCAGAACTCCAGCGCTGAAAGGCTGCAGTGCTAACCACTGAGCCACTGTGTTTCCCCCACAAAGTTGTCTGTCTTCTGAATCAGCCACAAATCTCTTCACATTACAATGATCATGCTTTAGTTTTCATGGGATATGTAATATTTCCATGCCTTCTCCATGGCATTGCACTATTAGACACTTTTTGACAGCAGAGAGATCCTTTTTCTTTTCGATATGACTTGACACCTGTGGTCTGCTTAATAATGTGGAACATCCTTCTTAATTAAGTAGGTTTCCTTTAATTGGGTTCTCCTGGTAAACTAATTATCAAAAGTGTTTGAGATTGATTTCAAAGTGACCCAAAGATCACTGAGACACAATACAATACATGAGTTTAACTGAAAAACAAAAAAATTAAATCTTTATAACACTTAAATACATTGAAAGCAATAGGGAAAAAAAGCCTCCCATTGATTTCAATGGGGAGCGCACGTATGCCGGCTCCCATTCAAGTCAATGGGAGCTGCTTTTTACGCGCTCATTCTGAATGTGTTTTTACGATCAGAATGAGCGCAGCTTTACATCGTGTGAAGGCTCCCTAAAGGTGTTTTTTTTTTTTTCTAGTTCTACATTCCTGTACATTCTTAACTAAAGATCAATAAAGAAATAACAATGTTGCTATTGCATGAAAATTTAATACAATGCAAGTATAATTTGGTTTCATCAATAGCATCAAATAATTATGGCTCACATATGTGATCTTTATTTAAGACAATTAACCAGTGGTTAAATTGGGCCACAACGCGCCGGAACTCAGTTCCGGCATAAATGCCAAATGACTTTAAGTGTTCTGGCATAAATGTGTCTGAAATGGAATGTGCGGAACATAGAAAAAACAGTTACTTACCTCTCCTGGCTCCAGAAGGCTTCGGACCTACTTGGTGTCGTTCCAGATATCACATGGGCCGGGGCTTGTGTCCTTATGCGTTGCGACGCCAGCCCCTGCTCACGTGACATCTGATGTCCTGTACATCATTGTAAATATTCCACAACTGCGGGGAATGCACTGGAGCCAGAGAGAAGTAACAGTGCCTTTTGTATTCTCCCTGGACCCTGGGTAATCTTCGATTACTATACTCTGGAGTCTGAAAAGACCCCAGAGTATAATAATTGTTTATGGATGTTCACAATGTGGCATAATCCTATGTGCAGGAGCCACTATGGGGCTTAAATTATGCCACACAGTGGCCCCTGCACAAAGTATTATGCCCCATAATAGTGTATGCAGGAATGCAGGGGAGAAGGAGGATGGGGTGGTTGTCGGTTGGTCAGTCAAAGTCTTTTCCGGGAAGGGGGGGTGGGGAGAGGAGGGGGAGAGGGAGCGTTCTCCCTAAAAAAATTTCCCAATTTAAGCACTACCATTAACCATTACTCTTTTAGCACTCTGCAGTTACACTTTATATGTAATCCAGCTCAGTCATGATGTTGTTTTAGAGCACAATAAACCTGCCATAATCATTATAACAAAGAATTTAATAAACGTATAGTAAACACTATAAGTAATAGTTAGGTGTTTACATTGCTCTGTCTTTTGACATTCACTTTCATAAATATGCGATTAGGGAAGTGTGCTTTAGCTCATGCATACATACTGTTTTTATAAATAATAGAAGTAGGAATGTGACTTTATGTTTTATGCCACCATGACTCATAACCATCAATAATAATGAAATGTGTTTTTAGCCTCATCTGAAACACTTAGAGTATGATAAATTATGAATGAAACCTTTGGAATGTCTTCCTCTTATGTAACCTTCACTCTACTCTGCAGTTAAAATTGTACCCTGGCATTACTCTTAGCCAATCCATTCTATGCCATCACTTACAAAAATACGAAGGTTATTATTATTTTAGGTTCTGTCAAAAAAATCATAATAGAATGTACCAAGAAAGGTTGATCTAAATTCAGAAAATATTTAATGGGTTTGCAGTCACTGAGACATTTGACACTTTACTTTCTTCTGGATATAGGTTTTATTATAACAGATTTTGGCTTAAATTTGTCAAATGAGTAGAGAATTTGGAAAAATGAAGATATTGAAGAAATGTTGCAACTGTTTTTTTTTTTTTTTTATTTAAACACCCTACAACTTTGAGGCGAAAAAAATAAAACCATCAATACATAAAAATATACAATTTTATTAGGGCTAGTGCACACACAGTTTTTTGGTCCGGATTTTGGCGCGGGAAGCCGCGTCAGAATCTGGACTAAAATGCACCTGCCGCGGCTAGCTGCGACTGTCACGGTTTCCGATAGTTGCGGCTTTCCGCTCTGGATTAGGCCCAAATGAATGGGCCTAGTCCAGAGGGATTGTCTTGATGCAGACGCCGCAGTGGTTTCCACTGCGGAATCTGCGTCAAGATGGGGCAAGTCGCTTCTTTTTTCCGCAAGCGGTATATTACGGTAATATACCGCTTGCGGAAGAAAGAGATGACTGGCTCCCATTGGATTCAATGGGAAGCGGTTTTTGACCGGGATTTTGATGCAGATTCCACATTAAAATCCGGACCAAAAAACTATGTGTGACCTAGCCCTTACATTATATGGTAGACTCACAGGAAGTTGTGGGGAGAAACTTGGGTTGGCGCTCAAGGTGGACGTTGTGGATGTCTCCTTACTTTCTTTTACATATTTTTCTATATAGGTTGAAATTTGCTTTGTGAAGTATTTATTAGAATTTTGTTATTTATTATTTGTACTGATATTAATTTGTTATTTATTTGATTATGCCTTATGTATTATAGAAGTTAATGCAATTATCAATATCATATCATGTGACCTTTTTTATTTGTCATGTGACAATTTTTTATTTA
The DNA here is from genome assembly GCF_031893055.1 of Leptodactylus fuscus. Classification (NCBI taxonomy): domain Eukaryota; kingdom Metazoa; phylum Chordata; class Amphibia; order Anura; family Leptodactylidae; genus Leptodactylus; species Leptodactylus fuscus. The sequence continues at coordinate 120,698,370 of NC_134269.1, forward strand.
TTTTTTATTATACCAATAACATTTTATATTTTTATATATAGGTGTATTTATTTTGTTTGGACTCACAGTTGTATGATGTTTAGTTTGTATCTCCAGTACATGTATTTGGAGTTGGCTGAAGGTTTGTAGTTTTAGAATATCATTGTTTTTTAGTTGTATAAATATAATTTTACAAATCCATAAAAAAAAATTATTTTTATGCTCTCACAACATGTAAAACTGAAGGCACCACCAAAAGAATACAGTGTATTATTATATGTATCTTAGTGTTCAGTTAGCAACGGCGTGAAGACATATAGAGGAAGACACCACTTTGCTATTCAATAGCACAAACATAATAAGTAGAGATGAGCGAACAGTGTTCTATCGAACACATGTTCGATCGGATATCAGGGTGTTCGCCATGTTCGAATCGAATCGAACACCACGTGGTAAAGTGCGCCAAAATTCGATTCCCCTCCCACCTTCCCTGGCGCCTTTTTTGCACCAATAACAGCGCAGGGGAGGTGGGACAGGAACTACGACACTGGGGGCATTGAAAAAAATTGGAAAAAGTCATTGGCTGCCGAAATCAGGTGACCTCCATTTTAGACGAATAGTGGATTTCAAATCCGGGTCATATGAGAATGTGAACTTTGTGACTATGAGACAGGGATAGCTGTACAGGCAGGGATAGCTAGGGATAACCTTTATTTAGGGGGGAATGTTATTAAAAATAACTTTTTGGGGCTCTATCGGGTGTGTAATTGTGATTTTTGTGAGATAAACTTTTTCCCATAGGGATGCATTGGCCAGCGCTGATTGGCCGAATTCCGTACTCTGGCCAATCAGTGCTGGCCAATGCATTCTATTAGCTTGATGAAGCAGAGTGTGCACAAGGGTTCAAGCGCACCCTCGGCTCTGATGTAGCAGAGCCGAGGCTGCACAAGGGTTCAAGCGCACCCTCGGCTCTGATGTAGGAGAGCCGAGGGTGCACTTGAACCCTTGTGCACCCTCAGCTCTGCTACATCAGAGCCGAGGGTGCGCTTGAACCCTTGTGCACACTCTGCTTCATCAAGCTAATAGAATGCATTGGCCAGCGCTGATTGGCCAATGTATTCTATTAGCCTGATGAAGTAGAGCTGAATGTGTGTGCTAAGCACACACATTCAGCTCTACTTCATCGGGCTAATAGAATGCATTGGCCAGCGCTGATTGGCCAGAGTACGGAACTCGACCAATCAGCGCTGGCTCTGCTGGAGGAGGCGGAGTCTAAGATCGCTCCACACCAGTCTCCATTCAGGTCCGACCTTAGACTCCGCCTCCTCCGGCAGAGCCAGCGCTGATTGGCCGAAGGCTGGCCAATGCATTCCTATGCGAATGCAGAGACTTAGCAGTGCTGAGTCAGTTTTGCTCAACTACACATCTGATGCACACTCGGCACTGCTACATCAGATGTAGCAATCTGATGTAGCAGAGCCGAGGGTGCACTAGAACCCCTGTGCAAACTCAGTTCACGCTAATAGAATGCATTGGCCAGCGCTGATTGGCCAATGCATTCTATTAGCCCGATGAAGTAGAGCTGAATGTGTGTGCTAAGCACACACATTCAGCACTGCTTCATCACGCCAATACAATGCATTAGCCAGTGCTGATTGGCCAGAGTACGGAATTCGGCCAATCAGCGCTGGCTCTGCTGGAGGAGGCGGAGTCTAAGGTCGGACCTGAATGGAGACTGGTGTGGAGCGATCTTAGACTCCGCCTCCTCCAGCAGAGCCAGCGCTGATTGGTCGAGTTCCGTACTCTGGCCAATCAGCGCTGGCCAATGCATTCTATTAGCCCGATGAAGTAGAGCTGAATGTGTGTGCTTAGCACACACATTCAGCTCTACTTCATCAGGCTAATAGAATACATTGGCCAATCAGCGCTGGCCAATGCATTCTATTAGCTTGATGAAGCAGAGTGTGCACAAGGGTTCAAGCGCACCCTCGGCTCTGATGTAGCAGAGCTGAGGGTGCACAAGGGTTCAAGTGCACCCTCGGCTCTCCTACATCAGAGCCGAGGGTGCGCTTGAACCCTTGTGCAGCCTCGGCTCTGCTACATCAGAGCCGAGGGTGCGCTTGAACCCTTGTGCACACTCTGCTTCATCAAGCTAATAGAATGCATTGGCCAGCACTGATTGGCCAGAGTACGGAATTCGGCCAATCAGCGCTGGCCAATGCATTCTATTAGCCCGATGAAGTAGAGCTGAATGTGTGTGCTAAGCACACACATTCAGCACTGCTTCATCACGCCAATACAATGCATTAGCCAGTGCTGATTGGCCAGAGTACGGAATTCGGCCAATCAGCGCTGGCTCTGCTGGAGGAGGCGGAGTCTAAGATCGCTCCACACCAGTCTCCATTCAGGTCCGACCTTAGACTCCGCCTCCTCCAGCAGAGCCAGCGCTGATTGGCCGAATTCCGTACTCTGGCCAATCAGCACTGGCTAATGCATTGTATTGGCTTGATGAAGCAGTGCTGAATGTGTGTGCTTAGCACACACATTCAGCTCTACTTCATCGGGCTAATAGAATGCATTGGCCAGCGCTGATTGGCCGAATTCCGTACTCTGGCCAATCAGCACTGGCTAATGCATTGTATTGGCTTGATGAAGCAGTGCTGAATGTGTGTGCTTAGCACACACATTCAGCTCTACTTCATCGGGCTAATAGAATGCATTGGCCAATCAGCGCTGGCCAATGCATTCTATTAGCGTGAACTGAGTTTGCACAGGGGTTCTAGTGCACCCTCGGCTCTGCTACATCAGATTGCTACATCTGATGTAGCAGTGCCGAGTGTGCATCAGATGTGTAGTTGAGCAAAACTGACTCAGCACTGCTAAGTCTGCATTCGCATAGGAATGCATTGGCCAGCCTTCGGCCAATCAGCGCTGGCTCTGCCGGAGGAGGCGGAGTCTAAGGTCGGACCTGAATGGAGACTGGTGTGGAGCGATCTTAGACTCCGCCTCCTCCAGCAGAGCCAGCGCTGATTGGCCGAATTCCGTACTCTGGCCAATCAGCACTGGCTAATGCATTGTATTGGCTTGATGAAGCAGTGCTGAATGTGTGTGCTTAGCACACACATTCAGCTCTACTTCATCGGGCTAATAGAATGCATTGGCCAATCAGCGCTGGCCAATGCATTCTATTAGCGTGAACTGAGTTTGCACAGGGGTTCTAGTGCACCCTCGGCTCTGCTACATCAGATTGCTACATCTGATGTAGCAGTGCCGAGTGTGCATCAGATGTGTAGTTGAGCAAAACTGACTCAGCACTGCTAAGTCTGCATTCGCATAGGAATGCATTGGCCAGCCTTCGGCCAATCAGCGCTGGCTCTGCCGGAGGAGGCGGAGTCTAAGGTCGGACCTGAATGGAGACTGGTGTGGAGCTATCTTAGACTCCGCCTCCTCCAGCAGAGCCAGCGCTGATTGGTCGAGTTCCGTACTCTGGCCAATCAGCACTGGCTAATGCATTGTATTGGCTTGATGAAGCAGTGCTGAATGTGTGTGCTTAGCACACACATTCAGCTCTACTTCATCGGGCTAATAGAATGCATTGGCCAATCAGCGCTGGCCAATGCATTCTATTAGCGTGAACTGAGTTTGCACAGGGGTTCTAGTGCACCCTCGGCTCTGCTACATCAGATTGCTACATCTGATGTAGCAGTGCCGAGTGTGCATCAGATGTGTAGTTGAGCAAAACTGACTCAGCACTGCTAAGTCTGCATTCGCATAGGAATGCATTGGCCAGCCTTCGGCCAATCAGCGCTGGCTCTGCCGGAGGAGGCGGAGTCTAAGGTCGGACCTGAATGGAGACTGGTGTGGAGCTATCTTAGACTCCGCCTCCTCCAGCAGAGCCAGCGCTGATTGGTCGAGTTCCGTACTCTGGCCAATCAGCACTGGCCAATGCATTTCTATGGGGAAAAGTTAGCTTGCGAAAATCGCAAACTGACAGGGATTTCCATGAAATAAAGTGACTTTTATGCCCCCAGACATGCTTCCCCTGCTGTCCCAGTGTCATTCCAGGGTGTTGGTATCATTTCCTGGGGTGTCATAGTGGACTTGGTGACCCTCCAGACACGAATTTGGGTTTCCCCCTTAACGAGTTTATGTTCCCCATAGACTATAATGGGGTTCGAAACCCATTCGAACACTCGAACAGTGAGCGGCTGTTCGAATCGAATTTCGAACCTCGAACATTTTAGTGTTCGCTCATCTCTAATAATAAGCAGTGCCACTCTTATTAAAATGCATTGCTTCTAGGAATCGCTAGCAGTACTGCTGAGCATGAAAGCGCTTTATCTCAGGTCAATGGTCTATAAATGGCTACTTTTCTATATATATCCTCCAGGGATAACCTGGTGACCAGAGAGCTTAAACCAGCACTTTTTTGTAATAAGTTGCATGTTTCGAACGTAGTCAGCATTAAACTAAGATTAGAGTATACTTTCAGCAATTGCTATATTAAGATTTCCAGTTTGGAAGAAATATTCCTTGGTAAGGTTGGACTATTAAGTGCATATTTGTGATCCTACTTAAGATCAATGTTATTACAGAGCAGTTGTGATTTAGCAGCTGTATATGCCAAATTCTCCCACCTATCTGCCAAAAACCCGTCTACTCCTGTTAAGGTTTTTATTTAGGTTCCACATGTAAGTATGCAAACCGTAAAGGTGAATAATAGTGTCGGAAATCTCAGAATCTGAATTCCTGCATGCAGCCATTGCTTTAAGGTTACCAAAACAGCATCTGCTGCCCTGACAGATTTTTTACAGATCGAAAATCCTTCACTAATTTTTTTGAAAAGTGTAAATTATATTTCTGTCTAACATCCCTCCTCCTTCTGGAAACAATGAATGGGCTCATCATTTTCCTTGTGCAAGGAGACCCTCACGCCTGGGCCTTCTCTTTAAAACCAGATTCTCCATAACTTTTCCAGTAGCCAATCTAGTTAATTGGAAACCAAATGCTATCTGAGAATTTCAGTTTCTGTTACCCCTCGTTCACATGTGCGTTGGTATTCCATCCGGGGGAGTCCGCATGGGGAACCCCCCAGATGGAATACCGAACGCAACTGCAAGCGGTGTGCAGTAAAAGCGCACGAACTCCATAGACTATAATGGGGTCCGTGTGCACGAATCATGCGTACAGGAAAGTAGATTGTAAACTACTTTCCACAGATGTGAACGAAGGGTAAAGCTAAGATCCCACGTAGCGAGCCACAGCTGAAAAACGGGCCACGGTGGAAACGCATTGCACTTTTTCAGAGTTTTTCACAGAAAGTCCACAGAGTTTTCCTCTCAGGACTTTCTGTCTCTATTATACCTATATGGTATATACCAGCACTTCTGTACGTACAATTAACATGCGTGATTTACAAAAACATTGTGGTTTTTGAAATTTCAACAGCATTTCTGCTTCAATTTTATTTCTACAGTAATTGGATGGGAATCCCATCCACTTTGCAGGTACTGTAATACACAGTCTATTTTTGCAGTGGCATATTTGCAACGTGGGGCCCCAGCCTAAAGGGCTTGTAATTACTGCCATTTCTTCAGCAACTAGCTCCTCACACTACTCTGTTTGGTAAATTGTTTTTGATTTCACCAGGCATAGTATTTCAACCAGACACCTGAACAATTCCTTAGATGTTATATTACAGATAATCAGTCTTACTTTTGCAAAACTTTTCCATAACCAACATCCTATTTCCTTGAATACTTTGCTGTTTCTCTGTAATATGTAAGCATGTGTTTCATCCTTGAGTTATTTTGTTTTCCACTTCTACAGAAAGTCCAGAAGTAGAAGTCCCATAAACTGTGCACAGTTTGGGCTCAGATTTAGGTGAACATGAAGAAATTTCCATTAATTAAAAAAAATTCCAACAAGAGAGATGCGACACATCTTATCTTTACTACTGAGAAAAAAGTCTGACTCTCTATGCTCCATTCTAATGGACATTGGAAAAACACATCTAATTCATGTTGCATTGTACTGCCAGTTAACCTGTGTCCTGAGCTACTGTTTGTGCATAGTCTAAATACTTCCTTGTTTATTTCCCCTTGTTAGGAATCATTCATATAATTTTAGATACTCTATTGTCTGCTAATTTTGCCTTTGACATAGCTATTTGGATTTGACCATTGACTTGTTATTGCCTTTGTCTCCAGCTTTTGCCTCTGACATCCTCTCCTGGTTTTGACCTGTGCCTGTCGACTAATCTCCTGTGCCAGTTTTATTCAGTAAGTGAAGTTGGGTTCTGGTTCTAGTTCTGGTTTCAGTTTGCAGTGCGTTTATTATTTGTGCAGTTACTGTTTGGTGACAGCTCAGATTCCCAGATACAGCAAAAGTCCAACTGATCATGTGGTCAGTGCCGGTGAAGGTGCCTGGGGTCTGTCTTAGCTGGCAGTGCGGTGCTGATTTTAAATAGCTGATTCTACTGCTCATTGTTGTCATCCAGATCATGCTTTTACTTTTTTTTTGCCTTGCATCAAAACCATAACAGTATGAAGGTTCATGCTAGAGCCATAGCCCAGTTAACCTCCTGAGATGGATGGGAAACCTCTTGGGAGTAGATGGTTCAGGACATTGTGTGCTTAAGAATATGTACTGCACAGGCATTACAATCATGGTCATATTGAAATACAATGGAAGCTATGATAATTTCACTATTGGTAGCCTAGGGCTCTATTCAAAGATATATTATAAGCTAGTGCACATGTGCCAGTGTTATACAGAGGGTCAGGAGCACTTTGATCTCATAGATAGATAGATAGATAGATAGATAGATAGATAGATAGATAGATAGATATAAAGACCACTGCCCTTGTAAAGTTCCTTCCTACTTTTGTCACAAAATGCGAATCATCCTGTATTTATATTACCTGTTAACTTGAATAGAATCGGATATATGAGTTGAGAGAGAACATCATATTAAATATATACGATGATTCACAATTTTTTCATAAAATTCCCTAAAACATAAATGTACATGTAGATTTATTGTGAGGTTGAGAAAGGTATAGTCTGGGAGAATCACTATATTCCCCAAGGTTGTTGCTGTAGGCTCAGGCATTTAGTTTTTAGGTCCCGGACTGGAGTAGGAGTTCGGGCCAATCCTGCAGATCAGTCCACTCCAAACTTAAGAACAAACCAGCAGGGGAATGTAAGGGACACAGGTGTGCTGGTTAGTGGGGCAAGACTGAAACACTGGGGCAGTTGACCAGTGTGAGAGAAGTCTGCCACAGAGGACACTGCTAAGATCCGGGTATGTGTGCCCCATGTTTATCTGCAAACTTTATTAGGAGGCCAGCGATAGGCTGACCCCCTGGTTAGTAAGGGACTGAACTGTTTAGTTAGCTGCCTTTGTTTGACATTCTGAGCAGCAGAAAACTGTACACATAACCCTGTGTGTTACAGTAAAGACCAGTTTGCAAAAAAAATTGCTTCTGATTCCCTCGTACACCACATTATAAAAAGAAAAGCTCAGTCTCAATGACTATTTAAACACTCACACTATTTATATGTAAATGTACAATTCAAAAGTATTTTTGTCTAGACATGCCTAGAAAAGAAATGTATAGTTATAAATATCAGGGGTTGACTTCTTTTATCTATTTAAAGCTTAGGTCAATAATCCCCATTACATACAATTACAGTTATGAAGATTAGGCAGCCTCTGTAAGGAGAATTTGCCGGGAACAGTTTTCTTACACGATAGGTGAGATGAAAGAGGCCGTGTCCCCAGTGCCCCCTGGAACCTGTTGTTCTATGAATATATCAGTTAAACGGCTGCAGTTCACTGGCACAGTATAAGTGGATACTGGAATATGTTCATCTTTCTGCTATTTAGTTTACTGACAGCTTTATTTTGCAGGCAGACTGTGGGGGCTGCTTGTTAGGCAAAAGTGTTACCTTGCCCATTACATACTTGAAAGGGTTTTGGCAGTCTGCCCAGTCATGCTAAGAACAAAATGTTCATAGCACATTACAGCTATTTGCTGACTTCTTGGTGTTTATGTGCAGGATTCTAACCAGTACAATCTCCACTTATAAAGGTAACTATAGAAAATTCTATACACTCATTTGGAAAGGTCCTCCATCTATTATCACACTAGAAGAAGGCCATCTGTTGGAATGTATTTAGTAACATAATTCTTCAGAGATAGCTTTTATTATAATGAAATTATACATTAATGTCCCCTTCCAAAACTATAAAGAATTGAAGAGTTAGGCTGGGTTCACACTACCGCTGCTGTCCGCCCCAGGGTTTCCGTTCTAAACCTCACGGAAACTGGACAGGGGAAGGATTGCCGGTGGTCAGCTTTAAAACCTATTCATTTCAATGGGTTTTTAAAGGTGACTGCCGGTGTCCATATGTGGCCTCTCCACCTGGAAACCATTTTTTTTTTTTTTGCTATTTTTATTTTTTGCCGGCACTCTTTATGTATTGGTTAAGAGAAAAACACTGTTGCCCACAAAAACCCTTGACAAAAGGAGATTTGGCTCTATAGGCTACAACATGCTGCAACAGTCCTTGTTTCTTTACCATGATAATGGAACTTTATTTGTGTTAGTTAACACAAAAAAAAATCACTATTGGTGAAAAAAAAAATCCTTAACTAAAGGAGATTTTGCACAATAGACTATTTCAGTCAGCTTGTTTTTTTAGCTATTATAATGAAATCTTCATTAATAAGGAAAAAAAAAACACCATTGCTCAAAGAAAAACTCTTACCATAAGAAGATTTTGTACTATAGACTACAACACGCTGCTTCAGTCACCTTGTTTTTTTGTTTTGTTTTTCTTCTTACCAAAATGACTCATATTGTCAGTAAAAACAATGTCAGACAGTCACAATTACAGTGCAGCAAGATACAGTAATTGTAGTACACAATGGCAAATCTGACACTATATTGTAACAAAAGAAATTTCTCTATTGCAAAAAAATACTTAATACAATGAGATTATTGGTAATGAAACGGTGAACTGTCCAGTGTACGGAAAAACTGCATTCACACAGACACCATAGAATAGTGCAGAAATGTATTGCAATGTTGTTGGTAAGGTGTCCATCTACCACTTACGCTGAGAGGCTGTCAGGTGAGGTCAGGCTATATTAGAGGCCAGCTTCCAGCACAGCACCATGTGACCCTTCTTCTTCTCTGTAATTTAAATGCACTATGAAAGTCATAGTGGCCATGTTACTTTACCAAAGACGAATTTTGAGGGTTTCAGTTTTGTTGAAAAATTAAGCTTTTTCCCCGCTTTCTCCTGAGCCATCCCTCTGCCTGGTATGCCTATTATTGTTGATTTCCTGTTTGTATTGTAAAAAAAATTTCAACAAAACTCTTAATGGTAAAAAATGAAACTTTTGAAAAACTCAGGTCAAATTTGGCTAGTTATGAATCGTTTAGCTCATCGCTAGCCAAATTAACCGGTCCCAATGTGTTTGACCACATACACATTGGCAAAGACGGCCATGATCTGGATACTCCGTCCACAAGAGGTTTTGGTGGAGGAAGACTTTCTTTGCGTATTGTACATTCTTTTTAAATGAATTATTATGGTCTAATTCTGATGAATAATATTTGGGAATACAACATTATACGCATATATTGTATTTCAGCTTTTAAAATCCAGATTTCCTGACAGTTTAATGGCTTTGCAAAGTTGCTGAAGGCAAAGTAAAAACAGGACACTACGAACCCAACACTGGCTTATATACCTGGGGCTATAGCCCAAAGCTACTACCTGAGACATGCCGTATATAAATCTCTGTAACATATTTCACTTATATTCCTAATTCATCTGCTCTGTTTTGTATTTTCCTTGTCTGCACAAATATTCCTGTTTCTATTAGAAAACTAATTCTGATACTCATGCAGCAAAACCTAAATAATCTAAGGAAAGAAGAAGGTGATAGTGAAAAACCCTCATCCCATGCAAGGTTACAGGAGAAGACAACTCACAGAGCTCCAGGCAAAAACATGAAAAGTCAATGAGCTCCTTAAAAATCATGAAAGTGTAAACACAGATACTTCATGTATATCTCCTGGGGGAGGGTAGCAATTATGTCAAAATTATTATTTTTTATTATTATTATTATTATTTATTTTTGGGGTTTGCTTAACCTTTTCATTCCAAAATAGGAATGAAGAATTGTTATAGTAGTTGTAAGTGTCATATCATTTATTATTTATTATACACTGCTGATAATCGGGCCATAACAAACTAATACTCATCTCTCCCCAGGCCTCCATTCCCAGCTCTGTTCATCTGCATACAGGTCCTTAGATATGTTCCATTTGTACAAACAACGTGTGACTGCTGACGCTGGATTCACACCAGCGTTCGGTCTCCATACTCAGGTTTCTGTCTTCTGCCGGCAGAAGACTGAAACCTGTCAGACCGTGTTCGGCCGAGAGCGCCGGTGAGCATTTTATGCTCTCCGCAGTGAAACCATTTTTTAAACCGGACACAAAGTCCTGCATGTCCGACTTTGTGTCCGATTTAAAAAAAAAACGGTTTCTCCGCAGAGAGCATAAAACACTCACCGGCACTCACGGCCGGACACTTTTCAAACCCATTCAAATGAATGGGTTTGAAAAATGCCTGCATGTTTCCGTTTCCTGCCCAGTTTCGGGCAGGAAACGGAAACCAGTATAACGGGGAGACCCCGGGCACAGATGTGAATGAGCCCTATGATGTGCAGTTTGTGAAGAGGTGAATGCTGAGGCCTGTGATTGGCTGCAGTGGTCACCTGGTAGAAAAAGCAGGAGGACCTATATACAGACATATTGAGTTGCTGGCACTGGAAACTGTGGCATGGGGAGAGAAAACTATTAGTTTATTGTGTTTATGGCCCCAGTAGAAGCAGAAAATGAAACCAATTATCCATTTAATTTTTCCAGGTAAAAAAAAGCTAAGAACAAGGACAAAAAGGGACATTTCTACACACAATGGTACAAAATTAGGTTTATTGGTTGGAGAATATTGCCTTAGGGTGCATTCACACTGAGTAAACGCTAGCTTATTTTGTAGAGTAAAATTACACTTGTAAATTTTGCTATCCCATTGACTTCAATGATATTTTTTTACAAGTGTAAAAATACGCCTGTAAAAAATACGCCTGTAAAAAATACGCCTGTAAAAATACGCCTGTAAAATGTCATTGAAGTCAATGGGATAGCAAAATTTACAAGTGTAATTTTACTCTACAAAATAAGCTAGCGTTTACTCAGTGTGAATGCACCCTTATAGAATAATAATTACTTGAAGATTTAAAAGTGGGGAGGTTAGCCACAATTCAAGGACATTTCCTCATAACTTATATTAGACATCGGTTCAAAGGAAGGCAATAATATATGAGAAATACATACTACTTTCCTAAAACAGACAGCTCTATAACAATAACAATATAACAACAGCTCTATAAGTATACGCAGCTCTGAGCTCACATGTGGTTATTCACAATATACAGTATAAATACCTGACACATTCCAGACTAAAAGGCCATAATCCCTGTAAATAATAAAACTTGCAGATAACTTTATGCTAAAATGCTAACTAAAAACCTTAGTCGCACATCTTTACAAGTGCCAGCAGGCTTATATAAACTGCAGGGAAGGAGGCTGTCAAGAAACTTATTCAAAGCAAACATTAAGCTGCTATTCACCTAATATTACTTAAAGAAGCTCTTCAGTGATTTCATTTATTAAGTACCTTATTTAGTTAGTCCAATATCTCTGAATCCTTTTCTACTAGACCATGTGATTCTCACCCTGACCTGAGAAAATGTACAGGAGATAATGCCTAGATCTCTGACCTCCTGTATGAGGAACTGTTGCACACAGGTTCTCCTCAGAAACTTACTTACTACCAGTGGCGTAACTAGGAATGGCGGGGCTCCGTGGCGAACTTTTGACATGGGGCCCCCCCGACACCGAAGATCTCGACCGAGTCCCTCCTACGCATTCCTGCGCGCTCTATTATGACCAATAGTGGCCCCTGCACACAGTATTATGCCCCATAGTGGCCCCTGCACACAGTATTATGTCCCTTAGAGGCCCCTGCACACAGTATTATAACCAATAGTGGCCACTGCACACAGTATTATGCCCCATAGTGGCCCCTGCACAGAGTATTATGCCCCATAGTGGCCCCTGCACACAGTATTATGTCCCTTAGAGGCCCCTGCACACCATATTATACCCAATAGTGGCCCCTGCACACAGTATTATGCCCCATAGTGGCCCCTGCACACAGTATTATGCCCCATAGTGGCCCCTGCACATAGTATTATGTCCCTTAGAGGCCCCTGCACACCGTATTATACCCAATAGTGGCCCCTGCACACAGTATTATGCCCCATAGTGGCCCCTGCACACAGTATTATGCCCCATTGTGGCCCCTGCACACAGTATTATGTCCCTTAGAGGCCCCTACACACCGTATTATACCCAATAGTGGCCACTGCACACAATATTATGTCCCTTAGTGGCCCCTACAGGACTAAATACTGTCACGTCACCCGCTGACTGCTATACCAGGACAATTGTGGATAAAAAAATCTGGTCATGTGCATTACAATTTAGTAACTCCATGTGCCTCATATTAATAGCAGTTAACCCCATCATGTCCCTCACATTAACCCTTGTGTACCTCACATAAGAGTTACTGATATGTGAGAGACATGGAGGTAATAATAAAGTATCTTCATTACTATTACCCCCATATGTCTCACATATTAGTAACTCTTATGGTGAGGCACACAGGGGTTAATGTGAGGGACATGATAGGGTTAACTGCTATTAATATGAGGCACATGGAGTTACTAAAACAAAAGTAATCACCCCAAATGCCTGATATTAATAAGTATAGTAACCCCAGTATGTACCTGTGGACCTGTTTTCTTTCTTTAGTTTCATTTTCCTTCTTCCTTTCTTCCTCTTCTCCTCTTGAGTGCAGGACGGCAGGAACTCGGCAGGGATAAGCCCCACCTCCTGGGCTCTCCTCAGCCCTCTCATTGGTGGGCAGAGAAAGGGAGGGGGGAGAGAGGGGGAGCGTCCTGAAGCACTGAGAGGAGCCAGACCTGCAGCTCCTGTGTGTCAGCCGTTGCTGCTGCTTCGGGGCCCCCTGTTTGTGGAAAGTATTCTACCAACAGGGGGCCCCGATCATTATACTCGGGGGTCCGAAAAGACCTCCGAGAATAATGATAGCAGCTGTCACCGGGCCCCTGATGTCCCGGGCCCTGTGGCAGCTGCCTCTGCTGACTCCGTGGTAGTTACGCCACTGCTTACTACTGATGGGCAGACAAGTTGCTGTTACATAGTTGTAATAAAGGTTCACAGTTCAGCCTCCTTAACTATATACATGTAGTGTCTTAGTGCAATTCATTCCCTCTATACTATCCTAAATAATTTGTCCCCAGTAGGTAGATATAGTACAGCCCCTAGCTGCCCATGTGATGCTGTGCTGAGGCATCATGGGATTGAAAATTGAGAAGCCAAGATGGTGTCTAATCAGGAGCTGAGGAGAAGCTAGACTGAGAAGATATAAGTGCAGTACACATGAAAGAAGCCTGGGGGTGACAGACAGAGAATCTGGTGATGGGTGCATGGATAGCAAAAAAAAGTGTTTAGGCTCACACGTTTGCTGGCTATTGTGACTCTGTCCTTGCTAAGCGGTTCTCTTGCTATTGTATTGTATTGTACTGACTTCTGACTTGCCTTGTTGCTACTCTTTTGGATTTTGATTTGGTACTGTTTGTCTCTCAGGCTTGACCTCGGCTTGCTGACTCTGCTTCTGTGTTTGTCTTGTCCTTTTCTGTGTAACACTTATCCAGAGAAGGGACTATCGCCCAGTTGCCATCTACCACCTAGGCAAGGACAGGGGCTGGGTCAGGTTTAGAACTCACTGTCTCCATCATTCTCTTCCTTCCTGGTTTCAGTAGCAGCCACTGGAGAATTGTTCAATTCCATAGCAGTTGCCCACAACTTTTTCTTTGACAACTATGTACTGTGATAGGGTGAACAAGAAATATAAGTAACAATTAGATTTGAGTATAGGTTCAAAATCTGAAAATGATTGTAGGTGTTTAAGAGTAAATTTGTTTTGTATTTAGACTGGTTATGAATTGAATGGGTTTATAAGACAATTATGACATATCCACAGGTCAATCCATAGAGTAGTAGTGCTGTTCTCATATAGCTTACTATGTTTAAGTGGCAGCAGTGCTCAGTTCTTTCTATACTCCCTTAACTGCAATGGAAATAACCACCTCTGATTCCTGTCCTTTGATCCCAATGGTTAAAACATCTAGAGCCCACTCTGAATCAACACTACAATATTAACAGGTATAGTATATTCACATATAATACCTATCAGCATGGCATAATATGTGAATATGCTAGGATCTTACATTACAACACAATTTTAATGAGTTTATACCCATATAGAACTGATTTATTTCTCCAGTATCCTATCCTACTCATACACACAGATCTATGTGTCTCCATTGTAATAGACCATACAGCATTCTTTGTAGTCTGTTTTTGAAATTACCTTACATATGTTCCATACACCTTGCTAACCTCAGTAGAGTAGCAAAAACTACTGGACAGATGTTAGGTGCAGTAGTGTGACTGCAGGATGAGAGTGCACAGAGTTGTAATCTCTAACCATGGACACACCGTTTTGTGAGGAACCATAAGCACTAAATACTACTTTATTTTTCATTAGGGATATTTGCAGTTGGAGCAACGAACTAATGGTTGCTATGATGTATGGGACTACATAGACTAATCAGTAAGGCAGTCCAGTGACGCTGGGTTCACACCAGCGTTCGGGTCTCCGTTAACAGGTTTCCGTCTTCTGCAGACAGAAGACGGAAACTTGTCACACCGTGCCTGGCCGTGAGCGCCTGAAACCGTTTTTTTAAAACCAGACACAAAGTCCTGCATGTCCGACTTTGTGTCCGGTTAAAAAAAAACGGTTTCGCCGTGGAGAGCACAAAACGCTCACGGACACTCACTGCTGGACACTTTTCAAACCCATTCAAATTAATGGGTTTGAAAATGCCTGCAGGTTTCCGTCTCCTGCTCAGTTTCGTGCAGGAAATGGAAACCTGCAGAACGGAGACCCCAGGTGCAGATGTGAATGAGCCCTTAGATAACATGCAGCAAGACCTAATAGATATAATCTAAACATCTGTGAATACACACTGTGTGCACACAGCAGGGAGTGTTGAATATGCAGCTTCCCCCACTGACCATTGACAGGCATGGAAATCTCCCTTATATATAAGACATAAATAATGGTCATTTACGTTTTTAATAAACATATCCAGGGAAAACAATTGTACATTACAATGCAACATATATTCATAATGTAATTATACTAGTTTTTTTTTATTGCGCAATCCCATATTTATAAAGTACCCTAGCACTTGGGTAGAATGAAGAGGAGGGAAACATATATTAATAGGAGTTTAGAATACTGTAAGTCTATTGTAAGTATAATTCAGGAAACAGAACAGTTACTAATGGACTATATGTAAAGGCAATTAACTTTCCCAACTATTACAGGATCCAACATGAGGGAGGTAATTCTAGACTTAATTTAAAACATGCCTTCAGTTATAAATAGCTTTTCATAAAAGAATGGTCCACGTAAAAATAAGAAACCTTGTAATATATCTTATTAAGGAAATATGTTTCCGTCGCCACTTATTAAGCTATTCTTCTGCTCCTTATCTTTAATCTGATGTCTCCCTATCAAGCCTCATCCACAGAACGCTATAGGGATGGGAGTGGAGGAGTGGGAGTTTTCTGCAGGCTAGTTAACTGATTTATTGCCTCATTCTGTGCAGTGATAGCCTCTTATGTACAAGCATTCCAGTGCTAAAAGAGCAGCAGAGTTTAGCAGCAGCAATTCTTTGAGTGTAGAAAACCTGATTTATGTTGGAGGAGTCCATTTGAGAAATACAGGTGGTATTTGGCTTATCTGAGTTACAGACAAGTTGATTCAGCATTTTATACTGATTGCTTAATTTTAAAGTCAGCAAGGAATTTTTTTACCCCTGACATGGGAGAATTAACATCAGACTTGTGTCTCTTTATTTCTTCTTCTGGATCAACAGAAAAGATACATGTAAGGCTAAGGAACCACGTTTTGGAGATGCAGCGTTTTTTCGGCCGTGGAAACACAGCAGCAAAAACCGATTCACTTTACAGTACAAGCAAAGTGAATGAGATTCTGGCTAATCCTATCTACACATTGCAGGAAAAAAAATGCTGCAGAAATCTTGCGTTTTCAAAAACTCGGTATGACAATTTTAACTGCAGAAATGCTTGCATTTTCCCTATAGATTTAATTAGGGAGAAAACTGGTGAAGAGAAAGGCCTCTTGCAGGACTTTTCTCTCCTCCGATTTTAAGTTGATTCTGCCACATAGTCTTTTATGGAGACTTCAACACAGGTATGAATCCATATACTTGCATGGGAGTGGAAGGCGAAAAGAAAATCACTATGAGCAATGATCTTTGGACATAACAGAGATTATTTATCTAAGAAAACCTAGAAACGTACATAGTACATTTACATTTCTTTGTTATCTTATTATTTAAGGCAGTGTGAAATTTGTAAATGGCAGCATATTTTCTTGAATATAAATGGAATCTTTAATAGGAGAAACTATACTGGTAAAGCTTGATTTATTGATGTCATTGTAGCTTATAGAACAACCAAAGTTTATACTGAATGTACCACTGCATAAAAAAATCTGCTGAAAAATCATGATATGACAATATACAGAACATATATGAAATCTAATCTAAGAAGCTATTAATGCTATGTAAGGATGAAGACCATATCGTGTACTCTCAGTTAGAGATGAGCGAACAGTGTTCTATCGAACTCATGTTCGATCGGATATTAGGCTGTTCGGCATGTTCGAATCGAATCGAACACCGCGTGGTAAAGTGCGCCATTACTCGATTCCCCTCCCACCTTCCCTGGCGCCTTTTTTGCTCCAATAACAGCACAGGGTAGGTGGGACAGGAACTACGACACCGGTGACGTTGAAAAAAGTAGGCAAAACCCATTGGCTGCCGAAAACATGTGACCTCTAATTTAAAAGAACAGCGCCGCCCAGCTTCGCGTCATTCTGAGCTTGCAATTCACCGAGGACGGAGGTTTCCGTCCAGTTAGCTAGGGGTTAGATTCTGGGTAGGCAGGGACAGGCTAGGATAGGAAGGAGAAGACAACCAACAGCTCTTATAAGAGCTAAATTCCAGGGAGAAGCTTGTCAGTGTAACGTGGCACTGACGGGCTCAATCGCCGCAACCCAGCTTTCCCAGGATCCTGAATGGAATACACTGTCAGTGTATTCCCGTATACCCGATATATACCCCCGATACCCGTTCCAACGGTGTGCCCCCCCCACCTTCACCCCAGAAATACCCTGCAAGTCCCCTAGCAATAGGATTGGGGCTATATACACCCACTATTTTTGCTACTGCCATATAGTGCCATTGTCTGACTGGGAATTCAAAGAATATATTGGGCTTACATATAACTTCAATTCCAGGGAGAAGCTTGTCAGTGTAACGTGGCACTGACGGGCTCAATCGCCGCAACCCAGCTTTCCCAGGATCCTGAATGGAACACACTGACAGTGTATTCCCGTATACCCCATATATACACCCCAAATCCCCGTTCCAACGGTGTGCCCCCCCACCTTCACCTCAGAAATACCCTGCAAGTCCCCTAGCAATAGAATTGGGGCTATATACACCCACAATTTTTGCTACTGGTATATAGTGCCATTGTCTCACTGGGAATTCAAAGAGTATATTGGGGTGACGTGCACCCACAATTTTTGCTACTGCTATACAGTGCCATTGTCTCACTGGGAATTCAAAGAATATATGGGGGTTATGTGCACCCACAATTTTTACTACTGGTATATAGTGCCATTGTCTGACTGGAAATTCAAAGAATATATTGGGGTGACGTGCACCCACAATTTTTGCTACTGCTATACAGTGCCATTGTCTCACTGGGAATTCAAAGAATATATGGGGGTTATGTGCACCCACAATTTTTAATACTGGTATACAGTGCCATTGTCTGACTGGGAATTCAAAGAATATATGGGGGTTACGTGCACCCACAATTTTTAATACTGCTATACAGTGCCATTGTCTGACTGGGAATTCAAAGAATATATGGGGGTTACGTGCACCCACAATTTTTAATACTGCTATACAGTTCCTTTGTCTGACTGGGAATTCAAAGAATATATGGGGGTTATGTGCACCCACAATTTTTAATACTGGTATACAGTGCCATTGTCTGACTGGGAATTCAAAGAATATATGGGGGTTACGTGCACCCACAATTTTTAATACTGCTATACAGTTCCTTTGTCTCACTGGGAATTCAAAGAATATATGGGGGTTATGTGCACCCACAATTTTTAATACTGGTATACAGTGCCATTGTCTGACTGGGAATTCAAAGAATATATTGGGGTTATGTGCACCCACAATTTTTACTACTGGTATATAGTGCCATTGTCTGACTGGGAATTCAAAGAATATATGGGGGTTATGTGCACCCACAATTTTTAATACTGGTATACAGTGCCATTGTCTGACTGGGAATTCAAAGAATATATGGGGGTTATGTGCACCCACAATTTTTAATACTGGTATACAGTGCCATTGTCTGACTGGGAATTCAAAGAATATATGGGGGTTATGTGCACCCACAATTTTTACTACTGGTATACAGTGCCATTGTCTGACTGGGAATTCAAAGAATATATTGGGGTGACGTGCACCCACAATTTTTGCTACTGCTATACAGTTCCTTTGTCTCACTGGGAATTCAAAGAATATATGGGGGTTATGAGCACCCACAATTTTTAATACTGGTATACAGTGCCATTGTCTGACTGGGAATTCAAAGAATATATGGGGGTTATGTGCACTCACAATTTTTAATACTGGTATACAGTGCCATTGTCTGACTGGGAATTCAAAGAATATATTGGGGTTATGTGCACCCACAATTTTTACTACTGGTATATAGTGCCATTGTCTGACTGGGAATTCAAAGAATATATGGGGGTTATGTGCACCCACAATTTTTAATACTGGTATACAGTGCCATTGTCTGACTGGGAATTCAAAGAATATATGGGGGTTATGTGCACCCACAATTTTTAATACTGGTATACAGTGCCATTGTCTGACTGGGAATTCAAAGAATATATGGGGGTTATGTGCACCCACAATTTTTACTACTGGTATACAGTGCCATTGTCTGACTGGGAATTCAAAGAATATATTGGGGTGACGTGCACCCACAATTTTTGCTACTGCTATACAGTTCCATTGTCTCACTGGGAATTCAAAGAATATATGGGGGTTATGTGCACCCACAATTTTTAATACTGGTATACAGTGCCATTGTCTGACTGGGAATTCAAAGAATATATGGGGGTTACGTGCACCCACAATTTTTAATACTGCTATACAGTTCCTTTGTCTGACTGGGAATTCAAAGAATATATGGGGGTTATGTGCACCCACAATTTTTAATACTGCTATACAGTTCCTTTGTCTGACTGGGAATTCAAAGAATATATGGGGGTTATGTGCACCCACAATTTTTAATACTGGTATACAGTGCCATTGTCTGACTGGGAATTCAAAGAATATATGGGGGTTATGTGCACCCACAATTTTTAATACTGGTATACAGTGCCATTGTCTGACTGGGAATTCAAAGAATATATGGGGGTTACGTGCACCCACAATTTTTACTACTGGTATATAGTGCCATTGTCTGACTGGGAATTCAAAGAATATATGGGGGTTATGTGCACCCACAATTTTTAATACTGGTATACAGTGCCATTGTCTGACTGGGAATTCAAAGAATATATGGGGGTTATGTGCACCCACAATTTTTAATACTGCTATACAGTGCCATTGTCTGACTGGGAATTCAAACAATATATGGGGGTTATGTGCACCCACAATTTTTACTACTGGTATACAGTGCCATTGTCTGACTGGGAATTCAAAGAATATATTGGGGTGACGTGCACCCACAATTTTTGCTACTGCTATACAGTTCCATTGTCTCACTGGGAATTCAAAGAATATATGGGGGTTATGTGCACCCACAATTTTTAATACTGGTATACAGTGCCATTGTCTGACTGGGAATTCAAAGAATATATGGGGGTTATGTGCACCCACAATTTTTAATACTGGTATATAGTGCCATTGTCTGACTGGGAATTCAAAGAATATATGGGGGTTACGTGCACCCACAATTTTTAATACTGGTATACAGTGCCATTGTCTGACTGGGAATTCAAAGAATATATGGGGGTTATGTGCACCCACAATTTTTAATACTGCTATACAGTTCCTTTGTCTCACTGGGAATTCAAAGAATATATGGGGGTTATGTGCACCCACAATTTTTAATACTGGTATACAGTGCCATTGTCTGACTGGGAATTCAAAGAATATATGGGGGTTATGTGCACCCACAATTTTTAATACTGGTATACAGTGCCATTGTCTGACTGGGAATTCAAAGAATATATGGGGGTTACGTGCACCCACAATTTTTAATACTGGTATACAGTGCCATTGTCTGACTGGGAATTCAAAGAATATATGGGGGTTATGTGCACCCACAATTTTTAATACTGCTATACAGTTCCTTTGTCTCACTGGGAATTCAAAGAATATATGGGGGTTATGTGCACCCACAATTTTTAATACTGGTATACAGTGCCATTGTCTGACTGGGAATTCAAAGAATATATGGGGGTTATGTGCACCCACAATTTTTAATACTGGTATACAGTGCCATTGTCTGACTGGGAATTCAAAGAATATATTGGGGTTATGTGCACCCACAATTTTTACTACTGGTATATAGTGCCATTGTCTGACTGGGAATTCAAAGAATATATGGGGGTTATGTGCACCCACAATTTTTAATACTGGTATACAGTGCCATTGTCTGACTGGGAATTCAAAGAATATATTGGGGTTATGTGCACCCACAATTTTTACTACTGGTATATAGTGCCATTGTCTGACTGGGAATTCAAAGAATATATGGGGGTTATGTGCACCCACAATTTTTAATACTGGTATACAGTGCCATTGTCTGACTGGGAATTCAAAGAATATATGGGGGTTATGTGCACCCACAATTTTTAATACTGGTATACAGTGCCATTGTCTGACTGGGAATTCAAAGAATATATGGGGGTTATGTGCACCCACAATTTTTACTACTGGTATACAGTGCCATTGTCTGACTGGGAATTCAAAGAATATATTGGGGTGACGTGCACCCACAATTTTTGCTACTGCTATACAGTTCCATTGTCTCACTGGGAATTCAAAGAATATATGGGGGTTATGTGCACCCACAATTTTTAATACTGGTATACAGTGCCATTGTCTGACTGGGAATTCAAAGAATATATGGGGGTTATGTGCACCCACAATTTTTAATACTGGTATATAGTGCCATTGTCTGACTGGGAATTCAAAGAATATATGGGGGTTACGTGCACCCACAATTTTTGCTACTGCTATACAGTTCCATTGTCTCACTGGGAATTCAAAGAATATATGGGGGTTATGTGCACCCACAATTTTTAATACTGGTATACAGTGCCATTGTCTGACTGGGAATTCAAAGAATATATGGGGGTTACGTGCACCCACAATTTTTAATACTGCTATACAGTTCCTTTGTCTCACTGGGAATTCAAAGAATATATGGGGGTTATGTGCACCCACAATTTTTAATACTGGTATATAGTGCCATTGTCTGACTGGGAATTCAAAGAATATATGGGGGTTATGTGCACCCACAATTTTTAATACTGGTATACAGTGCCATTGTCTGACTGGGAATTCAAAGAATATATTGGGGTTATGTGCACCCACAATTTTTACTACTGGTATACAGTGCCATTGTCTGACTGGGAATTCAAAGAATATATGGGGGTTACGTGCACCCACAATTTTTGCTACTGCTATACAGTTCCATTGTCTCACTGGGAATTCAAAGAATATATGGGGGTTATGTGCACCCACAATTTTTAATACTGGTATACAGTGCCATTGTCTGACTGGGAATTCAAAGAATATATGGGGGTTATGTGCACCCACAATTTTTAATACTGGTATACAGTGCCATTGTCTGACTGGGAATTCAAAGAATATATGGGGGTTATGTGCACCCACAATTTTTACTACTGGTATACAGTGCCATTGTCTGACTGGGAATTCAAAGAATATATTGGGGTGACGTGCACCCACAATTTTTGCTACTGCTATACAGTTCCATTGTCTCACTGGGAATTCAAAGAATATATGGGGGTTATGTGCACCCACAATTTTTAATACTGGTATACAGTGCCATTGTCTGACTGGGAATTCAAAGAATATATGGGGGTTATGTGCACCCACAATTTTTAATACTGGTATATAGTGCCATTGTCTGACTGGGAATTCAAAGAATATATGGGGGTTACGTGCACCCACAATTTTTGCTACTGCTATACAGTTCCATTGTCTCACTGGGAATTCAAAGAATATATGGGGGTTATGTGCACCCACAATTTTTAATACTGGTATACAGTGCCATTGTCTGACTGGGAATTCAAAGAATATATGGGGGTTACGTGCACCCACAATTTTTAATACTGCTATACAGTTCCTTTGTCTCACTGGGAATTCAAAGAATATATGGGGGTTATGTGCACCCACAATTTTTAATACTGGTATATAGTGCCATTGTCTGACTGGGAATTCAAAGAATATATGGGGGTTATGTGCACCCACAATTTTTAATACTGGTATACAGTGCCATTGTCTGACTGGGAATTCAAAGAATATATTGGGGTTATGTGCACCCACAATTTTTACTACTGGTATACAGTGCCATTGTCTGACTGGGAATTCAAAGAATATATGGGGGTTACGTGCACCCACAATTTTTGCTACTGCTATACAGTTCCATTGTCTCACTGGGAATTCAAAGAATATATGGGGGTTATGTGCACCCACAATTTTTAATACTGGTATACAGTGCCATTGTCTGACTGGGAATTCAAAGAATATATGGGGGTTACGTGCACCCACAATTTTTAATACTGCTATACAGTGCCATTGTCTGACTGGGAATTCAAAGAATATATGGGGGTTATGTGCACCCACAATTTTTAATACTGGTATACAGTGCCATTGTCTCACTGGGAATTCCACAAATAATTTGGGGATTCATTCACCCTACATCTCAGGCTCTTGCCATATTCACCCAGGTTGTCAGTGCTGCACCAGCTCGTTCCCAGACAGCTCGGCCCGAAAAACGCGTTACCTATATAGAGGATTTGGACAATGAAGACAACATGTTCTAAATCTAATGTCTGCACCTTCTCCAGAATTAAAATAAAGGCAGCGTTTAACTTTCAAATAGCACTGCACAAAGGAAGAGCTTATCAGCTTGTCTCATGACATGCTACTGAAAAGTTTCATTTGTGTATCTTAATGTAAATATAGTTGTATAAGCTTTTTGGGTTTTAGGCACTGCCAAGTTATTTATTACCACCCGCTCCCTTATAATGATGATGACGCCAAAGTCACTGTGGGTGTTCAGAGCTCACAGCTTTGGGTGACATTTGTCTTGCTCTCTGTCGGTACCAGCTGTCTTTTTGGATACCGTAAAGTTATGTTGACTTTATTAACAGCTATAGAAGCTTTAGCCAGGTTGTGACGGTGTGTAACCCTAACAACACTAAGTGGGATACACATTAATAGTCAGTCTATGTACGCTAAACGTATCACTGAAGTAATTTTTTTTCCCTCTCCCCTAATATAAGAAAGGAACAGACATTAGACCTAGACCGGGGTTCGAGGCTTGAAAAAATCCAGTATTATTTGTTCTTCATGATGTGAAATATGTGTTGAAAAGCAACCCAAGATGAAGTCAGCCATGTGTGCCAGTGTGTTACTTGGCATGCCTTTGCTGGCCCCAACTGTAAGGGTCACTCTCCATTTCCTCCATTTTCCACTCCCCTTCACACCATTTGTGGTGAAGCAATGGGATGCACTGAAGTGCACCCTCTAGCCTCGTGTGGGATAGGGACATCAGATGCCACTCCAACCCCCTCGTCTTCCTCCGCCAGCCAACGGTGCGAAGATGAGAGGAGTGTGCTCTGAATGTTTTCTGCCTAGCAGAGGCTAGTTCTCACTTACGAAAATGGCCCCACTTTGACCTGTATATCAGGCACAATGGTGTAGGTTTCAAAGAAACATGGCACCAACAAGTTGGAAAACGTGGGCCATGCATGGACCGTGTTTGAGTCTGGCAAGCTCCAGATCTGCTACCAGGTTCCAGCCATTATCACAGGCGCAAAAATGCCAGGCCCCAGGTGTAGCAGGGAAAAAAAAATGCCATCTCAGCCAGGATGGCATCCCTGACCTCGGAGGCACTGTGCTGTCTGTCCCCCAAGCTGATCAGTTTCAGCACGGCCTGCTGACATCTCCCCACGCCTGTGTTACAGTGTTTGCCGCTAGTAGCTGGGGTGGAGGTTGCAGCATCGTAGGGTTTCAGTCTACTCCTGCCATGAATTTTGGCCTGGGAGAGGAGATAGGCCACCCCAGTTTGCACCCGGGGAACAGACTCCACCACATTCACCCTGCCTGTCATTAAAGATAAGCACTGCAGCATCCCTGACCACAGGCGCTTGTCCATGTGTCGGTGGTCAAGTGGACCTTGCAGCAAAGCGCAGAGCTCTGGGCCCGACTGATGTTATGGGACACATGCAGGCGCAAGGCAGAGACAGCACACCAAGAGAAGTAGTAACGGCTAGGCCCAGCATAGGGAGGTGCCCCAGATGCCATCTGCTGACGGAAGGCCTGGGTCTCCAGAAGCATAAACAAACACCAACATCTCCAGGGCCAGCAGTTTATCGATGAGGCTGTTACAGGCTTGGGCATGGGGGTGGGTTGTATTGTACTTCTGCCTGCAATGAAAAGCTTGGGAAATGTGGAGTGGCTGGGAAGAGGCGCATGATGGTGCAGGCCAAAAGGGCGCATGAGGGTGAACTCCCCAATGTGTCAGAGATAGGTGTGTAGGTGTCCTTGCATCATATACTTGCACCATATTTGGCTTTGGAAGTTAATTTTGTGCCAAAAAGTGGTTAAGACAGCGATCCCTCAGCTACTCCCGTTACACTGTCTATTGAAGTTACCATCTGTGGAAGTGGACCACCATTTCTAAGATCCCAAAGGAAGCAGGCAAGAGATGTGCAGTTCAGAAAAAAAGATGAGAAAATAAGTTTAGGCTGTAGAGCACAGAGGGATCGGAGAGGACAGAGCTGGTGTCGGCCAGGTATTCCCACAACATGCGCCTATACTTGTCCCTCCTGGTGACACTAGGCCCCTGAGTGGCAGTAATTTGTCCAGGGGGGCCATTAACGTGTTCCAGACCTAGGAATAAGTCTTCCAACAGGGTAGAGTTTTGCATGCCTTTGCTTCTACCCACTGTTTTTGCTGCTTAGCTTCCCTCCACATCTACTCTGCTTTCACCCCTAAACATCACCCCAGTTTATGCCTTTGCTTCTACCCAGGTTTTTTGTTGATTTAGCTTCCCTCTACATCTACACTGCTTTAGCCCCTAGACATCACCCCTGTCCATGTGGGGTCGGTGGCCTCGTCATCCACCAACTCCTCTTCCAATTGCGCACTGCCCCCTTACTGCAAACCGCACATGACCACAGCTTGCCTTGATGGCAACTGTGTCTCATGATCCCCACTTAGGTCCAGACTAGAGATGAGCGAACAGTGTTCTATCGAACACATGTTCGATCGGATATCAGGGTGTTCGCCATGTTCGAATCGAATCGAACACCACGTGGTAAAGTGCGCCAAAATTCGATTCCCCTCCCACCTTCCCTGGCGCCTTTTTTGCACCAATAACAGCGCAGGGGAGGTGGGACAGGAACTACGATACTGGGGGCATTGAAAAAAATTGGAAAAAGTCATTGGCTGCCGAAATCAGGTGACCTCCATTTTAGACGAATAGTGGATTTCAAATCCGGGTCATATGAGAATGTGAACTTTGTGACTATGAGACAGGGATAGCTGTACAGGCAGGGATAGCTAGGGATAACCTTTATTTAGGGGGGAATGTTATTAAAAATAACTTTTTGGGGCTCTATCGGGTGTGTAATTGTGATTTTTGTGAGATAAACTTTTTCCCATAGGGATGCATTGGCCAGCGCTGATTGGCCGAATTCCGTACTCTGGCCAATCAGTGCTGGCCAATGCATTCTATTAGCTTGATGAAGCAGAGTGTGCACAAGGGTTCAAGCGCACCCTCGGCTCTGATGTAGGAGAGCCGAGGGTGCACTTGAACCCTTGTGCACCCTCAGCTCTGCTACATCAGAGCCGAGGGTGCGCTTGAACCCTTGTGCACACTCTGCTTCATCAAGCTAATAGAATGCATTGGCCAGCGCTGATTGGCCAATGTATTCTATTAGCCTGATGAAGTAGAGCTGAATGTGTGTGCTAAGCACACACATTCAGCTCTACTTCATCGGGCTAATAGAATGCATTGGCCAGCGCTGATTGGCCAGAGTACGGAACTCGACCAATCAGCGCTGGCTCTGCTGGAGGAGGCGGAGTCTAAGATCGCTCCACACCAGTCTCCATTCAGGTCCGACCTTAGACTCCGCCTCCTCCGGCAGAGCCAGCGCTGATTGGCCGAAGGCTGGCCAATGCATTCCTATGCGAATGCAGAGACTTAGCAGTGCTGAGTCAGTTTTGCTCAACTACACATCTGATGCACACTCGGCACTGCTACATCAGATGTAGCAATCTGATGTAGCAGAGCCGAGGGTGCACTAGAACCCCTGTGCAAACTCAGTTCACGCTAATAGAATGCATTGGCCAGCGCTGATTGGCCAATGCATTCTATTAGCCCGATGAAGTAGAGCTGAATGTGTGTGCTAAGCACACACATTCAGCACTGCTTCATCAAGCCAATACAATGCATTAGCCAGTGCTGATTGGCCAGAGTACGGAATTCGGCCAATCAGCGCTGGCTCTGCTGGAGGAGGCGGAGTCTAAGGTCGGACCTGAATGGAGACTGGTGTGGAGCGATCTTAGACTCCGCCTCCTCCAGCAGAGCCAGCGCTGATTGGTCGAGTTCCGTACTCTGGCCAATCAGCGCTGGCCAATGCATTCTATTAGCCCGATGAAGTAGAGTTGAATGTGTGTGCTTAGCACACACATTCAGCTCTACTTCATCGGGCTAATAGAATACATTGGCCAATCAGCGCTGGCCAATGCATTCTATTAGCTTGATGAAGCAGAGTGTGCACAAGGGTTCAAGCGCACCCTCGGCTCTGATGTAGCAGAGCTGAGGGTGCACAAGGGTTCAAGTGCACCCTCGGCTCTCCTACATCAGAGCCGAGGGTGCGCTTGAACCCTTGTGCAGCCTCGGCTCTGCTACATCAGAGCCGAGGGTGCGCTTGAACCCTTGTGCACACTCTGCTTCATCAAGCTAATAGAATGCATTGGCCAGCACTGATTGGCCAGAGTACGGAATTCGGCCAATCAGCGCTGGCCAATGCATTCTATTAGCCCGATGAAGTAGAGCTGAATGTGTGTGCTAAGCACACACATTCAGCACTGCTTCATCACGCCAATACAATGCATTAGCCAGTGCTGATTGGCCAGAGTACGGAATTCGGCCAATCAGCGCTGGCTCTGCTGGAGGAGGCGGAGTCTAAGATCGCTCCACACCAGTCTCCATTCAGGTCCGACCTTAGACTCCGCCTCCTCCGGCAGAGCCAGCGCTGATTGGCCGAAGGCTGGCCAATGCATTCCTATGCGAATGCAGACTTAGTCTAAGTCTAAGGTCGGACCTGAATGGAGACTGGTGTGGAGCGATCTTAGACTCCGCCTCCTCCAGCAGAGCCAGCGCTGATTGGCCGAATTCCGTACTCTGGCCAATCAGCACTGGCTAATGCATTGTATTGGCGTGATGAAGCAGTGCTGAATGTGTGTGCTTAGCACACACATTCAGCTCTACTTCATCGGGCTAATAGAATGCATTGGCCAGCGCTGATTGGCCGAATTCCGTACTCTGGCCAATCAGCACTGGCTAATGCATTGTATTGGCTTGATGAAGCAGTGCTGAATGTGTGTGCTTAGCACACACATTCAGCTCTACTTCATCGGGCTAATAGAATGCATTGGCCAGCGCTGATTGGCCGAATTCCGTACTCTGGCCAATCAGCACTGGCTAATGCATTGTATTGGCTTGATGAAGCAGTGCTGAATGTGTGTGCTTAGCACACACATTCAGCTCTACTTCATCGGGCTAATAGAATGCATTGGCCAATCAGCGCTGGCCAATGCATTCTATTAGCGTGAACTGAGTTTGCACAGGGGTTCTAGTGCACCCTCGGCTCTGCTACATCAGATTGCTACATCTGATGTAGCAGTGCCGAGTGTGCATCAGATGTGTAGTTGAGCAAAACTGACTCAGCACTGCTAAGTCTGCATTCGCATAGGAATGCATTGGCCAGCCTTCGGCCAATCAGCGCTGGCTCTGCCGGAGGAGGCGGAGTCTAAGGTCGGACCTGAATGGAGACTGGTGTGGAGCGATCTTAGACTCCGCCTCCTCCAGCAGAGCCAGCGCTGATTGGCCGAATTCCGTACTCTGGCCAATCAGCACTGGCTAATGCATTGTATTGGCGTGATGAAGCAGTGCTGAATGTGTGTGCTTAGCACACACATTCAGCTCTACTTCATCGGGCTAATAGAATGCATTGGCCAGCGCTGATTGGCCGAATTCCGTACTCTGGCCAATCAGCACTGGCTAATGCATTGTATTGGCTTGATGAAGCAGTGCTGAATGTGTGTGCTTAGCACACACATTCAGCTCTACTTCATCGGGCTAATAGAATGCATTGGCCAGCGCTGATTGGCCGAATTCCGTACTCTGGCCAATCAGCACTGGCTAATGCATTGTATTGGCTTGATGAAGCAGTGCTGAATGTGTGTGCTTAGCACACACATTCAGCTCTACTTCATCGGGCTAATAGAATGCATTGGCCAATCAGCGCTGGCCAATGCATTCTATTAGCGTGAACTGAGTTTGCACAGGGGTTCTAGTGCACCCTCGGCTCTGCTACATCAGATTGCTACATCTGATGTAGCAGTGCCGAGTGTGCATCAGATGTGTAGTTGAGCAAAACTGACTCAGCACTGCTAAGTCTGCATTCGCATAGGAATGCATTGGCCAGCCTTCGGCCAATCAGCGCTGGCTCTGCCGGAGGAGGCGGAGTCTAAGGTCGGACCTGAATGGAGACTGGTGTGGAGCGATCTTAGACTCCGCCTCCTCCAGCAGAGCCAGCGCTGATTGGCCGAATTCCGTACTCTGGCCAATCAGCACTGGCTAATGCATTGTATTGGCGTGATGAAGCAGTGCTGAATGTGTGTGCTTAGCACACACATTCAGCTCTACTTCATCGGGCTAATAGAATGCATTGGCCAGCGCTGATTGGCCGAATTCCGTACTCTGGCCAATCAGCACTGGCTAATGCATTGTATTGGCTTGATGAAGCAGTGCTGAATGTGTGTGCTTAGCACACACATTCAGCTCTACTTCATCGGGCTAATAGAATGCATTGGCCAGCGCTGATTGGCCGAATTCCGTACTCTGGCCAATCAGCACTGGCTAATGCATTGTATTGGCTTGATGAAGCAGTGCTGAATGTGTGTGCTTAGCACACACATTCAGCTCTACTTCATCGGGCTAATAGAATGCATTGGCCAATCAGCGCTGGCCAATGCATTCTATTAGCGTGAACTGAGTTTGCACAGGGGTTCTAGTGCACCCTCGGCTCTGCTACATCAGATTGCTACATCTGATGTAGCAGTGCCGAGTGTGCATCAGATGTGTAGTTGAGCAAAACTGACTCAGCACTGCTAAGTCTGCATTCGCATAGGAATGCATTGGCCAGCCTTCGGCCAATCAGCGCTGGCTCTGCCGGAGGAGGCGGAGTCTAAGGTCGGACCTGAATGGAGACTGGTGTGGAGCGATCTTAGACTCCGCCTCCTCCAGCAGAGCCAGCGCTGATTGGTCGAGTTCCGTACTCTGGCCAATCAGCACTGGCCAATGCATTTCTATGGGGAAAAGTTAGCTTGCGAAAATCGCAAACTGACAGGGATTTCCATGAAATAAAGTGACTTTTATGCCCCCAGACATGCTTCCCCTGCTGTCCCAGTGTCATTCCAGGGTGTTGGTATCATTTCCTGGGGTGTCATAGTGGACTTGGTGACCCTCCAGACACGAATTTGGGTTTCCCCCTTAACGAGTTTATGTTCCCCATAGACTATAATGGGGTTCGAAACCCATTCGAACACTCGAACAGTGAGCGGCTGTTCGAATCGAATTTCGAACCTCGAACATTTTAGTGTTCGCTCATCTCTAGTCCAGACAAGTCGGTGGCGGGTCCAAAACCCCAAAATTGGAAGGAAATGGCAGATGCTGCAGTATTTCTAACACCTGTTCCTGGTGCTCGGGCCTGGTCTGTGTTGTACCCTGCACCCTGCTTAACGCATCTGCCATATCCGAAGTTGTGCTGAGCGCATGCTAATGTTTCGTGTCCAGTGCAATGGATGGGATGGGATTTCACATAAGTCTGCCACCCATGGCCACTCATGGTTGAGCAACTGAGGGAGTTGACTTTGACGAACCCGAGGGTTTTGGAGTTGGAACTACATCAAAGGTCTGTGCTGCTCACACACTCTGCTCAACACATGATATGTTTAGTGCCAGCAGTGTGGAGACGTCGCACAACAGCCGTTGTTCCAGCAGGTACAGGCGTTGTAGGAGTGCATAGAGGCTAGCAGCGGCAACTATACACTTTAAAAACTATCCGCACAAGCGCCACACTTTCACCAGTAGCTCAGGAACATTGGGGTACCTTTTTCAAAAGATTAGCAGCAATGAGTTAAAAACGTGGCCCAGGCATGGAATATGTTGCAGGCTGCCAAGCTACAGAGCCAATCCCAGGTTACGGCCATTATCACACATGACAACATGCCTGGGCCCAGGTGCAGTGGCAAAAACCACATTGCCGTCTCATCGAGGATGGCATGACTCACTTTGTAGGCAGTGTGCTGTCTGGCCCCCAAGCTGATGAGCTTCAGCACGGCCCGCTGACGTCTCCTCACACCAGTGTTGCAGCGTTTCCAGCTCGTAGCTGGGGTCAATTTAACAGCGGAGGAGGGTGGTGTTTCAGCCCTCCTCCCAGGAATGTTGTGTGGGGAGACAAGTCAGGCCACCACATTTTGCGACCCGGTCCACGCCTCAACTACATTCAACCACTGTGCCCAAATTGAAAGGTAGCATCCCTGTCCGCATGCACTTGTCCATTCGTAACTGGTCACATGGAACTTTAGGGCTAAGCGCTGAATTTAGGGACCGCCTCATGTTTGGGGGAAAGTGCTGGTGTGGACGGCACAGTGCGGTGGCGCAGTAGACACTCTGCCCAAAAAGGGCAGAGTGTCCCCCAGCCGGGATTCCAACATCTCCTGGGCCAGATTTCTTGAGATGAGGCCATTGAAGCCTTGGGCATGTGGGTGGGTTGCGCTGTACTTTAGCATGAAATGAAAGGCTTGGGAGATGGGGAGTTGCTGGGAAGAGGCGCATGATGGCGCGGGCAAAAGGAGAAATGGCAGGAAAAGGTGAGGATAAGGGTGAACTCCCCAAAGTGTCAGAGGCAGATGTGGAGGTGTCCTGGCTCCTGGTCTGGACTGCAGCGCCAGCCCTGTCAACAGTGGAAGAGGCAGTGGCCGCCAGGCCAAACGACGATTATCCTGCGCTTGCTCTCACCCACTGAGCCCAGGGCTTGCCTTCCAAATGATGGCACCCGCAAGAGGTGGTGAGATTCCTCTCCGCAGATCTCCAAACCATCTTGGACTTGCAAATTGCACTAAATTTGTCATGTAACTGACATGTATATGATGAGTCTATCCATTGTCTGTTCATTTTGGTGAAAGTCAGCCTGTCAGCTGACAGACAGCTGTGCTTGTCAGTGATGATGTCACCGGCTGCTTGTACCCCCAGTTTTTGCTGCTTAGCTTGCCTCCACATCCACACTGCTTTTGCCCCTACACATCACCCCTATCCATGCCTGTGCCTCTAGCCATAAGTCTGCCACCCATGGAAACTCATGGTGCAGAAAGTGAGGGAGCTGACTCTGAGGAACCCTTGGGTTTTGTAGCTGGTACTCCATCAAAGGTCTCTGCTGCTCACACACCCTGCTGAACATACGGTATCTAGGGTTAGAGCGTGTGGTGACCTCGCACAACAGTAGGTGCTTCAGGCAGATGTAGGCCTTGCTGGAGTGTATTGCGGCTAGCTCCAGGTACTGTAGACTTGGGAAAGTGGGTGTCCAAGTGCCGCACTTTCACCCTTAGCTCAGCTAATTTGGGGTATGTTTTTAAAAATCATTGCACCACTACATTGAACATGTGGGCCAGGCATGGAACGTGTTGGAGGCTGGCAAGCTCCAGAGCCCTCCAACAAGCTAAAAAACCTGGCCCCAGGGGCAGCGGGGATAAACAAATTGCCATCTCATCCAGGATGGCATCCCTGACCTCAGAGGCAGTGTGCTGTCCGTCTCCCAAGCTGATGAGCTTCAGCCCAGCCTGCTGACGTCTCCCCACACCAGTGTTGCAGCGTTTTCAGCTCGTAGCTGGGGTAAATCTAACAGCGGAGGAGGAGGAGGGTGGTGTTTCAGCCCTCCTCCCAGGAATGTTTTGTGGGGAAACAAGTCAGGAAAATTCTTGAAACGGGAGAGTTTTGCATCTTTGCCCTTGCTGCCTATGGACATCCCTTTGCCTCTAGCCACCATTTTCCCTGCTTTGCTTGCCTCCACATCCACACTGCTTTTGCCCCTAGACATCACCCCAGTCCATGCCTTAGCTTGTACCCCCAGTTTTTCCTGCTTAGCTTGCCTCCACATCCACACTGCTTTTGCCCCTAGACATCACCCCAGTCCATGCCTTAGCTTGTACCCCCAGTTTTTCCTGCTTAGCTTGCCTCCACATCCACACTGCTTTTGCCCCTAGACATCACCCCAGTCCATGCCTTAGCTTGTACCCCCAGTTTTTCCTGCTTAGCTTGCCTCCACATCCACACTGCTTTTGCCCCTAGACATCACCCCAGTCCATGCCTTAGCTTGTATCCCCAGTTTTTCCTGCTTAGCTTGCCTCCACATCCACACTGCTTTTGCCCCTAGACATCACCCCAGTCCATGCCTTAGCTTGTACCCCCAGTTTTTCCTGCTTAGCTTGCCTCCACATCCACACTGCTTTTGCCCCTAGACATCATCCCTATCCATGCCTCTTCCCCTAGCCATAACTCTGCCACCCCTGGAAACTCATGGTGCAGAAACTTTGGTTGCTGACTTTGAGGAACCCTTGGGTTTTGTAGATGGAACTTCATCAAAGGTCTGTGCAGCTCACACACCCTGCTCAAGATATGGTATTGTAGGGTTTCAGCGTGTGTGAATGACGGACAACAGCCTGTGTTTGGACAGATGTAGGCCTTGCTAGAGTGTTTTTAGGCTAGCAGCGACTCCTGTGCACTTGCAAAAGTGGGCGCACAAGTGCCGCATTTTCAACAGTAGCTTCGGTACATTTGGGTATGTTTTTAAAAAACTTTGCACCACTAGGTTAGACGTGGGCCAAACATGGAACGTGTTGGAGGCTGGCAAGCTCCAGAGCCGCTACCAGGTTCCAGCCATTATCACAGGCGTAAAAATGCCAGGCCCCAGGTGTAGCAGGGAAAAAAAAATGCCATCTCAGCCAGGATGGCATCCCTGACCTCGGAGGCACTGTGCTGTCTGTCCCCCAAGCTGATGAGCTTCAGCACCGCCTGCTGACGTCTCCCCACACCAGTGTTTTAGCGTTTGCCGCTAGTAGCTGTGGTGGAGGTTGCAGCGTCGTAGGGTTTCAGTCTACTCCTGCCATGAATTTTGGCCTGGGAGAGGAGATAGGCCACCCCAGTTTGCACCCGGGGAACAGACTCCACCACATTCACCCTGCCTGTCATTAAAGATAAGCACTGCAGCATCCCTGACCACAGGCGCTTGTCCAAGTGTCGGTGGTCAAGTGGACCTTGCAGCAAAGCGCGGAACTAAGGGCCCACCTGATGTTGAGTGACACGTGCTGGTGCAAGGCGGGGACGCCACACCGGGAGAAGTTGAGACGGCTAGGGACGGCATAGTGAGGTGCCACAGTTGCCATCAGGTCCGGGAAGGCGGGAGTTTCAACAAGCCGGAACGCCAACCTCTCCTGGGCCAGCAGTTTAGCGATGTTGGCGTTCTAGGCTTGCGTGGGTGGGTGGTTAGCGGTGTATTTCTGCCGGCGCTCCAATGTCTGAGAGATGGTGGGTTGTTGTAAAGAAGCGCCTGATGGTGCCTTTGATGGTGCAGGAGAAGGAGATAAGACAGAAACAGGGGAGGATGAGGGAGAAGTCAACAAAGTGGCGGAGGCAGATGAAGTGATGTCCTGGCTCGTCCTCTGGAGTGCATCGCCAGCACTGTGAGCAGAGGCAGTGGCATGAACGGCGGGCGACGTTTGTCCTGCCGTTGCTGCCTGCCACTGATTCCATTGCTTGGATTCCAAATGACGGTGCATTGAAGTGGTGGACAGGTTGCTCTTCTCAGGGCCCCTACTCGATTTCGAGAGGCAAATTGTGTAGACGACACTATATCTGTCCTCGGCGCATTCCTTGAAAAAACTCTACACCTTCAAGAAACGTGCCCTCGATGGGGGAGTTTTTCTGGGCTGGGTACAAAAGGGAACATCTTCGGACATTCCGGGTCTGGCCTGGCTTCGGCAAAGCAGCTGACCTCTGCCTCTGGACATGTCTCTGCCTCTAGCTACCCTTTTTGGTGCTGCACCTGCCTCAACATCCACACTACTTTCCCAGCTTGACATCTGCCTTGTCCAGGTAGGGTCGGTGTCCTCGTCGTCCACCACCTCCTCTTCCAACTCCTGTCTCGCCTCCTCCTCCTGCACAATGCGCATGTCAACTGGCTGCCCTGACAGCAACTGCGTCTCATCGTCGTCGATGAGGGTGGGTTGCTGGTCATCCGCCACCAAATCGACCGGAGATGGAATGGAGGAGACTCTAGTGTTTGAGCATCTGGACACAGATACTCGTCTGTTAGGTCCGTGGAATCGCGAAATGGAGGGGCAGGTTGCGGTACAGTCAAAGGAAGGGAGAACAGCTCTGGGGAGCAGGGACAGTTGGGGTTATTGTTCTGAGAAGATTGGGAATTTTGGGTGGAAGGAGGACAAGACTGTTGGGTAAGAGGAGGTAGAGGCTGACTGGCTGGTGGACAATGTGCTTTAAGCGTTATCCGACAGCCATTGCAAGACCTGTTCCTGGTTCTCGGGCCTACTAATCTTTGTACCATTCAGCCTAGTTAATGTGGAACTTTTGTGCAAAGCGCAGAACTTAGGGCCCGCCTGATGTTAAGGGACACACGCTGGTACAAGGCTCAACTCACCCTAAGTGCCAAAAACACTGCTGGTGCAAGGCTCTACTCATGCCAAGGGCCTCAATCTCTGCTGGTAGCTCAGCTTAAGGTCATGTAACTTTGTTTGGAAGGGCTCATGTTAAGGGCTAGAAAAGTGAATTTTGGAAGGTCTTACCACATCACACACACACACACACACACACACACACACACACTCAAAATGACAGTTAAGGGTGAGGGCTTTTGGAATTCCCATTGCCTATTCCATTTGTGGTTGTCATGGGGAACGTGATTTAAAGGGGTGGTTGTTACTGTTTGTTGAGCTTAAATTGGGGTTTGTGTCCATCCATTTGGGGAGTAAAGAAGGTTTCCAGGTATTTTCCCACTTTGATAGAGGTTTTTTTGAATGTGGAAAGTGTGTAGTTGTTAGGCAGTGATGTTGGGGTAATAGAGGGTCTTTGGTGTGTTAGATGCCCCCAGGCATGCTTCCCCTGCTGTCCCAGTGTCATTCCAGAGGTGTTGGCATCATTTCCTGGGGTGTCATAGTGGACTTGGTGACCCTCCAGACACGGATTTGGGTTTCCCCCTTAACGAGTATCTGTTCCCCATAGACTATAATGGGGTTCGAAACCCGTTCGAACACACGAACATTGAGCGGCTGTTCGAATCGAATTTCGAACCTCGAACATTTTAGTGTTCGCTCATCTCTACTCTCAGTGGGTTAGCTTCAGTGAAATTACCATCAGCTAGCCCGCTGTGATATAGAGTAGCAGTGTAGTGAATGGGATTTAAACAAATCCCATTCACACACTAAAGAAACATAACGCAAAGTGTTTTGCGCTGTGGGTTTTCCATACACATGTTCAGTCACTGTTTTCAATTTTTACAAGGCAAAGGTTGAAAACTAGCCAGTCACGCAGGAATTGTTGCTGAAAGTTGCATTGAAAACCTGCTTAATTCAGCTGGGGTTTTTCTGCCACAGTACGGTCCCTGCAGGATGTCCTCTATAGACATCCTGCAGCAGATCTGCCCGTAGTGTCCTTAGCCTGAGAAAGCTCTTCCATGTAATTCCATGTGGTATTAAAAGCATTTTATTAAACATAAGAAGACAAAACCATAAGAAATTTGATAGCATTTGCCTTCCAGCAAATATTTAAGCATTTCAGTTTCTGATTTTTTTCTGCAATGTGTGAACAGGATTAACCAGAATCCCATCCACTTTGCAGGTAATGTAAATTGTAGCATTTTTTGCCACTGGGTTTTGCTACGGCCAAAATGCGTGTTCACAACATTGGGCCCAGCCTTAGGCCTGGTTCACATCTGCGTTCGGTATTCCGTTCAGGGAGTCCGCTTGGGCATCTCCCGAATGGAATACCAAACACATTAAAAAATGGTTAGCAAGGAAACCACACAGACCCCATAGACTGTAATGATGTCCGTGTGTTTTCTGCACGTGTGTTTTCCATGCTGCTTGCAGTACTTTTCGCTAGTGTTGAGTGAGTAGTATTCAATCGAATACCTCGCCGGCATAGGAATGCGTGTAATCGGCCAAATACCAAGAGGTTAAACACTTTGAATATTCGATGCGTTTAACCCCTTGGTGTTTGGCCGATTACACGCATTCCTATGCTGGCGAGGTATTCAATCGAATGCTACTCACTCAACACTACTTTTCGCTCCATATGATTCATGCGGACACCGCGTGGAAAACACAAAGACCCTATTATAGTCTATGGGGTCTGTGTGGTTTCTTTGTTAACTGCTTTTTAATGCATTCGGTATTCCGTTTGGGGGGTGCACAAGTGCACTCTCCGAATGAAATACCGAACACAGATGTGAACTAGGCCTCAAAGAGATCAAACATATGTTTAGAAATTCAGTTGAGAAAAAAAACAGTTTATTCTTATTAACTATCCACAAGACACATGGAAGGGGTTAGAGGATCAAGTTCCTGGAATCTCAATTATGGTATGTTTAGTAAATGATGAACATTAATAAATCCCAAGAATAATCTCGTACACCATTAAATCCTATGCTAATTGGTTACTGTTTGTAAGTAATACACTTAATAAAAATAGAACAGATTTATAGTTAACTGTTACATATTTCTATCTAGCTGCAGGAAAGATGTTATAGATGTTCTAGATGTATTTAGATCTAATTTAGTACAAAGATATTATACATGTTCTGCCAATTAGGGAGCAATACTTCCTGCATTACCCTTAATAATCTACTCTGACAGCTTTCATTATTCATTATTTTAGCACCCACTGAATGCTACTTTATTGCCAGCAAGGTTCCACATAGCAAACTGCAGCCAAAAAAAGAAAGGTGCGAAAAAAACGCAGCAGAATCACATAATGGTTTTTTTTTCAGCAGTGGTTTTCACAGAAACTTTTTCTCTGCGGACTTTCTGACTCTATTATACCCACACGGAAAATGTCAGCAATTTCATAGGTATAATTGACATGCTGATTTACAAAAACACGTTTTTGAAAATGCAGCCCTTCCACTGCAGATTTTTTTCTGCAATGTGTGGAAGAGATTAGACTGTGTCTAAAAATTCAGCATTTTTAGACACAGCATTTGCGCCATGGCCAAAATACTGCGTTTTCGGAATGTGGGGCCCAGCCTTAAAGAATGTATTAAGCACTTAGTATTGTATTGTATTTTTAAGAATTACTATATGTGGTGACCAAACAATAGATTTTGATCCAGTGGTATTTCATGGACCAGTACATCTTGGTTTAGGGTCACCGGGCAATTCTGTGGCTCATGTTTTAGTCGGTCTACAACTAGCCTTTTCTATTGAGTCTAAACTATTAGCTGGTGCAGGTTTTTCATGCATTTTCTGATGACTAATATTCGTTATAGGACCAAACAAGCCGGAGTTGAGGAGTAAAAAAGTCATGTATGACTAATGTAATGAATAATGTGAAACTATTATTGTTTTAAATGAAAATATTATATTCCTCAAAAGTTTAATACAAATAATGGGCATGACTTAAAGTGTAATTCCATTTGCATGGAATTTTAAAAGTACCACTAGTCTCCGGCAATGCTTATAGTTATACGTCTGATATTTTGATCACTTTTTATTCTAATTTTTATGGAAGGCATTTGCCAGATAAGAAAATTATCTTTATATGTTTGTAGAACGGGCACTTTCAGATATTGAGATGTGTAATTTTTTAATGTTTGTTTTTGTTTCTTTATTTTAAAATTTTAGAGCTTTTAGGTTTTTGGGTTTTTTTGTTTTTTGGTTTTTTTTAAAACCATTTTATTAACCCCTTCCCGCCGATGGCATTTTTTGATTTTCGTTTTTCGTTTTTGACTCCCCTCCTTCTAAACCCCATAACTTTTTTATTTCTCTGCTCCCAGAGTCATATGAGGTCTTAATTTTTGCGGGACAATTTTTTCTTCATGATGCCACCATTAATTATTCTATATAATGTACTGGGAAGCAGGAAAAAAATTCAGAATGGGGTGGATTTGAAGAAAAAATGCATTTCTGCGACTTTCTTACGGGCTTTGGTTTTACGGCATTCACTGTGCAGCCAAAATGACATGTCCCCTGTATTCTGTGTTTCGGTACGGTTCCAGGGATACCAAATTTATATGGTTTTATTTACATTTTGACCCCTAAAAAAAATTCCAAAACGGTGTTAAAAAATTTTTTTTCTAAAAGTCGCCATATTCCGACGGCCGTAACTTTTTTATACATAGGTGTACGGGGATGCATAGGGCGTCTTTTTTTGCGGGGCCAGGTGTACTTTTTAGTTCTACCATTTTCGGGAAATGTTATTGCTTTGATCACTTTTTATTCAAATTTTTATCAGAATTAAAACAGTGAAAAAACGGCGGTTTGGCACTTTTGACTATTTTTCCTGCTACGGCGTTTACCGAACAGGAAAAATATTTTTATAGATTTGTAGAGCGGGCGATTTTGGACGCGGGGATACCTAACATGTATATGTTTCACAGTTTTTAACTACTTTTATATGTGTTCTAGGGAAAGGGGGGTGATTTGAACTTTTAATACTTTTTATATTTTTTTATATTTTTTTTTACTTTTTTTTTTATTTTTTTTTTGCATTTATTAGACCCCCTAGGGGTGTTGAACCCCAGGGGGTCTGATCACTAATGCAATGCATTACAATGCTAATGCATTGCAATGCATTGCAAAAAATCATCATCTCTTTTGCAGGCTGTATACACCAGCCTGCAAAAGAGAGAATTTGCAGACTGGCTGGGAGCCCTTAACAAGGCTCCCGGCTGTCATGGCAACAGGGGGTCGGCCCTGGAGCATGCTCCAGGAGCCGGCGATCCCTGCCAAAATGGCGGCGCCCATGCGCCGCCGGGAAGATGGCGCCTCTGGCGCCTTTGACAGCAGCGCCGGAGAAGTTAATGCCTCCGATCGGTCCGGGGACCAATCAGAGGCATGAGAGCCGGTTGTCTACTGCTTAAAGCAGTAGACACCCGGCGGCTATGACGGCCGCCCGGCTCCCGGGCGGTCGCCATAGTTACAGACTCGACACGCGCCGTACTATTACGGCGCATGTTGGGAAGGGGTTAAATTACTGTGTTCATCACATGACCATAGTCTGTATATCACATGACTATGGTCAGAATTTTATCTGCTAGTGAGCAGAATGAATGACAGCAAGCAGATATCTAGAAAACTGTGAGAAATTGATACACAAAGTATATTGTAAAATTGCACAGCTTTTATTATACAAACAATAACATTTGTCTCTCAATATTGACCTGAAAGTGGCCAACCCCTTTAAGTAATGTCTTAAGCAAGTGAAAGGCATACTTGATTGGATTGAGATCTGGTGATTGACTCAGCCATTGCAGAATATTCCATTTTGTTGCCTTAAATTCCTAGACTGCTTTTACAGTTTGTTTTGGCTCATTGTCCATCTGTACTATGAAGTGCCATCCAATCATTCTTTCTCCATTTGGTTGAATCGAAGCAGAAAATCTATTCCTGTACACTTTTGAATTCATCCAACTGTTTGTCACATCATCAATAAACACTAGTGACCCAGTTCCATTGGAAGCTATATATCCCATGCAATCACACTACCTCCACAATGCTTTACAGAGAATGTGATGTGGTGTGCCTGTTCCAAGCTCCATACTTTCTTTTTCCCATCATTCTGGTACAGGTTGATCTTAGTTTCATCTGTCCAAAAAATGCTGTTCCAGAATTGGGCTGGCTTCTTTACATGTTTATTGGCAAAGACTAATCTTTTTCTATTTTTGAGGCTGATTAATGATGTGAACCCTCTTTATTTGTTCTCATAAAGTCTTCACTTTATAGTAGACTTAGATATTAGAGATGAGCGAACAGTAAAATGTTCGAGGTTCAATATTCGTTTCGAGTAGCCCCTCAATATTCGACTACTCGAATCAAATCAAACCCTATTATAGTCTATGGGGGGAAAATGCTCGTTTCAGGGGTAGGCAACATTCGATCAAATTATACTTGCCAAGTCCACGAGTGAGGGCTGGATCCTCCAAGAAGTCTTCTCCATGCAGTGTCCCCGCAGCGTCTTCCGGCTCTGAATTCACTCTGCCAGGCATCGGGCCTGGGCAGAGCCGACTGCGCATGCCCGCACTACAAGCAGACATGCGCAGTCGGCTCTGCCCAGGCCCGATGCTTGGCAGAGTGAATGAAGAGCCGGAAGACGCCGCAGGGAAGCTGCACGGAGAAGACTTCTAAAGGTAGGAGAAGAACCAGCGTTGATTGGCCGACTGTATAGCATTCGGCCAATCAATGCTGGTTCTGCATCAAACTTTTACATTTGAATAGCGAGTGGTACTCGATCAAGTACGAGTATTTCGAATACCGTAGTATTCGTTCGAATACCTACTCGATCGAGTACTGCTCGCTCATCTCTATTAGATATTGAAGCACCTACTTCTTGGATGGTGTTCTTCACATGGGTGATTGTTATGAAGGGGCTTTTCTTCACTATGGAAAAGATTCTTTGATCATCCACCAGTCTTTTCTACTGAGGACGTCCAGTCCTTTTTGAATTTCCATGCTCACCAGCATGCTTTTTTTTATTTTCCCCCCAGAATGTACCAAACTGTTGATTTGGTGACTCCTATCATTTCTATTAGCTCTTTGAGAGAAGTCCTCAGTAGTTGATACCTTTTTTAATGGCTAACTTAAAAAGTTTTTTGATGAAATATCGAGCTTTCGGGACTACTATAAAGGTCCCTTCATCAGGATGGTATAACACAATGTCTGAAGGTAGGCATATATATACAGAGAAATGGAGTGTTAGATGCAAAATAGATGGAAAACAGGAAAAAGGTATCAACTACTGAGGACTTCTCTCAAAAAATTTCTTTCATTTCATATTCACTGGCTAACACGGTACAAGGATATTTTTTCTTTTTCTATTAGCTCTTTGATAGATTTATTTTCAGCGATGGTCTGTTTCGCTTACATTAAGAGCTCCTTATGTTGTGGGTTCACAACAACAGCTTCCAAATGCAAATTCCACATCTGGAATCAACTTCAGTCCTTTCACCTACTTAATTAATTATGTATTAAGGAGGGAATTGCCCATGCAGCCCATTAGCTAGCTTTTGAGAAAACTGTCCAATTACTTTGGGTTCCTTGAAAAATAAGAAGCTTCATATTACAGAGCTCTACATCCTAAACCCTTCCTCCAATTAGGATGTGAGTACACAGATGAAAGCTGAGAGTCTGCACGTTAAGCGCATATGGATTATATAACTGTATCTTGTATAGGTTTTGGTAAACAGCTAAAATGCCCAAATGTGTGTCACTGTCCAATTGTTTCTGGTCCTAGCTGTAACTGGAGGTACTAAATAACTTAAGAAACCCTTTCTGCCATAGAGAAATATACATATACAGTTCTAGACTTTACTTACTCTACCTTACTATTTAATAATATTTCTGGCTAAAAGAAGAATATGGTAAGGTTAAATGCCAGATATATTTTAGAATGATTAAAATATTTCATACTGCAACAAAACAAATGCTTTAAAATTTCAATATTGAAAAGCTATAGACCTCTAATTCCAGAAGTACAGTAATTCCTTAGACAATAGATTTTTATATTGTTTGCCCATGTATAACCTTCACTTCAGTCTAAAATGTTTGTATATAAACTTACAAAAACAGCAGGGTTACTGTTCTGTTAATCTTTCACCTTTTGGAAAATGCTAACTTTGCCTTCACAGCACACCTTTCAATCTCTTTACAACTCAAATCGTGGTTTAGAAAACTTCATTTCCGAAGCCTCAAACAGAAGAATAAAGCTTAAAAAAATGTTTCTGTATTACACAGCAACTTTTCTTCAAGTTGGGCTCAGAAGTCCATTTCTAACTTAGAGGCTAAAGCCCCACGTTGTGGAAAAGCTGCTATTTTGTTGTGATTTTTTGAGCCAAAGCCTGGAGTGAATTTAACATAAAGGAGAAGTATAAGTGTTTTCTATATAATTCCCATTCCTGTTGCAACCACCCTTGGTTTTGGCTAAAAAAAAAAACACAGCAAAATCTACAAAATTTTTTTTTTTTTTTTTTTTTTTTTAAATTACCTTTACTGGAGGCGTGGGGTTTTCCGGGCAAAAATTAAAATTTCTTTAGGACAGATAATTCAAATCAGATTACTGGGGGTCTGACACCCAGCAGGGCCACTGATCACGTCACATCAGTAGTTCTGGCACTGTTAAA
Source organism: Leptodactylus fuscus (assembly GCF_031893055.1). Lineage (NCBI taxonomy): Eukaryota > Metazoa > Chordata > Amphibia > Anura > Leptodactylidae > Leptodactylus > Leptodactylus fuscus. The sequence goes on from NC_134269.1 coordinate 120,741,745, forward strand.
ACACAGTACACAGTGCTGAAAGCAGAAAGCACTGCCTACTGTGTAATGGCAGTCAGGGATTACTGCCACTTAGCTTCAATATGGATGGGACCTGAACTTTAGTAATCACTAACTGCCACTACACAGTGAATAGAGCTGTGTGCTTGCAGCTGTGTACTGATTAGAAACAGCAACTAATTTCAGCTGATCGGTAAGGCGCTGGGTGTCAAAACCCTAATCTAAACTAATCTGACACTAAGAATAGGTCATCAAAAATATACATGCATGCTTGGAATGGCTGAACACGTATGTGTTTTCAATAGTGAGAAGTGAATAAACCAACTTACTGCCTATAGTGCCAAACACATCCAGCTTGGCGAGGAACTGTAAAGTAAAATTATTGTGTAAAGTAGTCTCTGCTGCAAGTGGAGTTGGTACCATTTACAATTGTGATGGGGCCACTTTACACCAGCATATACCTCAGTTTCCCCAGGACATTCCAATGGTTCAAAAAAATATCCAAATTGAAATCAAAACATCACATATATTTATTTGCACTGACAAATAATTTACTAGCAATTATCTGAGAACCAGATTTTCTTTCTTATTGTTATAAGGAATGAGAATCTATCCAAGCACCAACCTATAAGGATAGCCATGGAAAACTACTGTGAAAAGATAACAGGCAAAGTGCTGGAGTCCCACCATTTCAGCCCCAGATTCCTGACATATGTGTGGTCCAGTGTGAGCCTGGAATAGGTTTCAGCCCAGGTATGGGCCATAGGCTCGTTACTGGCCCATAAAAGGCTGCAGAACCTGTACTTCAGGGCAGATCCTGGGAGGAGAGGAAGTGGCTGGGTCTGTCCTGACACTGAGAACCTTGTGATGTGGTACAGTGTTTTTTTTGGTTGATTCATGTGGCTGGTAGAAATCTACATGTACAATTAGTATTTTATGTTTAGTTAGTGCTCAGACGAGCAGGATTTTGTTTGACGTTATTTTTCCTGAAGTTGAGGCTGTGTTTTATTTTTGTGCCTGATGTAATGGTTTATTTATTTTGCATTTTTTACTTAACTAAACCGCTTTGCTGCAAGATTTGTGTCTTTGTCTCTGACTAGTTAGGTCCGCTCCACTGCTTCTACCGAGCTACCTTCCCCACACTACAAATGAAGCATATTCTAATCTCTCACAGTTATAACTGGATCCTAAATATGGATAAATACACTGGAAAGAGTTATGCTTCTCTTTTATACTCTTGTTTGTATCAATTCCTGAGTTTGACTTCCAAATGCAAATTGCAAATACTGATAAATGAATGTCTATGACACCATTTTCTGTATTGTCCTCTGACCTGTGGGCATTCTTGTCCAAGATTTGTGTCATCACCATCCACAATTAAATTACTGCTATTCAGGTTACATTCAGTAGTATGTATACATTGATGAAGATAGTGATTTAACTCAGTTTTGCCAAACTGAAATACCAGAAATGTACTTTCATGTATGATAAAGAAGGTTCATATTTCAGACCTGAATGTAAATTATATATTCACATAGGAATATCAGTTATGTTTTGCAGTGAATCTGTTTAGCATTTTATTAGCCTGGTACCATATACCATGTATACAGTACTGAGACTGGTGCCAAAATTCACTAATGTTATCATGTTCCTGGTGAAATTAGTTCTTAAAAGTATCTTTTTCTCTACACACAGGGAACAAAATGCACCAGCCACATCTATATGATACATCACCAGCTGGGGATCCCTGCTGTAAAGTTAAATAAGGCATTCTGATGCAAAAATTGCTAAAAAAAACTTTTCTGAAATGAATTGCAGTTTCAACAAATAGCGATATTTGCATCAACGTTTTATGTGTTTTAAAGCTTGGTTTGCAGGCTCAGTTTTGATGTTTGCAAACTATATTGTATCAGTGATGTTTTGCTTAGTATTCCTTATCATTTGTGCTTTGCTCAGGACTTGGCAGTCAGGTAGACTGGTGAGCATAATCCTGTTTATGCATAATCTCTGCAGAACACCTAGTCTGCTTTCCAGTTCAATATCATTCAGTGTGTTTGAAGTTTTATTAGCACAATATGGAATGAATATCTCCCACAAAACCAGAGACTATTATGCTTGTTTTCCACTGATACTGTTCTTATCTATATTTAATTATTTAGGAAACTGTAAAACTATTTTATTAACATGTAAAAGCATTACATTGTGTATATAGAATGTTCCATGAATGTATAACAAAATAAAATATGATGTACTTAAAGGGATTCTACCATTAAAACCTCTTTTTTGTGGATAAGACGTCGGAATAGTCTTTAGAAAGGCTATTCATCTCTTACCTTTAGATGTGATCTCCGCCGCGCCATTCCTTAGAAATTCTGGTTGTTACTGGTATGTAAATTAGTTCTCTGGCAGCGATGGGGGCGGGCCCCAGCGCTGAAAATTCGATGGGGGAGTCCCCACTTCTGCTCGAGAACACGATCCTGCGACACCTCTATCTTCGGATGGATCCTCCCCTTCTCTGTCATCTTCCTCCTGCGTCACCTCCGATGGCTGTGCAGTTGGCTCTGCCAGTGAGACACTAGTACAGCCAACTGCGCATGCTGGCCGGCAGCCATTTTTGGGAAGCCGCTCTTGCTCTTGTAGTTCAATGCAGGAGCGGCTTCCCAAAAATGGCCGCCGGACGGCAATCGCACTCGGCTCTGCTGGTGTCTCAGTAGCAGAGCCAACTGCACAGCCATCGGAGGTGATGCAGGAGGAAGACGACAGAGAAGGGGAGGAACCAGCCGAAGATAGAGGCATCGCAGGATCGTGTTCTCGAGCTGCAGTGGGGACGCCCCCATCGCATTTTCAGCGCTGGGGCCCGCCCCCATCGCTGTGAGAGAACTAATTTTCATACTGGTAAAAAATGGTATTTCTAAGGAATGGCGCGGCGGAGATCACATCTAAAGGTGAGAGACGAATAGCCTTTCTATAGGCTATTCCGACGTCTTATCCACAAAAAAAAAGGTTTTAATGGTAGAATCCCTTTAAAGAGTTTGCTTAAAGGCAACACCTGTCCACATGTCATTCTATGTAATATAATCATTATAGAAATTATAGAAAGGGACCTCCTGCTTGAGCACTGGCAGACCTGGCACATTCATGTATTACCAGGACACAATTCATCTGAACGGCTACCAAATAATGTTACATATGTAGAGTTGTCTTGTAATGTCAAAACGTTTAGGTTGGGGCCTCATGTTGTGAACACAGTGTGATTTGGTTGTGGCAGAAACACTGCATAAAGAGAAAATGTAGCATTTTACAATACCTGCAAAGTGGATGGGTACTGCAAGTCGTAGCATGTCAATTATACCTATGGAAACATTAGCATTTTCCCATATAGGTGTAATAGAAGAAGAAAGTCTAAAGGGAAAAATATGTTATCTTTTTGTGAAACCTGCAGAAAAAAATCGCAATGCATTTCCGCCAAAGTCTTTTCTGCAGGGTTTTTCGGCTGCAGTTCACTACATGGGGCATTAGCCTTAAAATTTTTCATTATGTTAGACTTTTTTGTTACTATTAGATCTAATTCACACACAGAGTTTCCACATGGATGGAAATTAACCAGACACATTCATCATTATAGGTCGCTGACTTTGCCGGCGGCCGGCCGGCATCACAGGTGCTTCCATTCATTCCTACGGGAGCGTGCTGTTCGGACCGGCTGATCCGAACAGTGTTCGCTCATCTCTAGTTATAATGATGACCTCTATAACCTCTCAATAAATAGGGTGTGTGCATTTTATTTACATGGCTGTGTTTGTTCTCCTCTTTTTTTTTTTTTCTTTTTTGTGGCATCATCCAGTCATCACAAATACCGATCTTATTGAATTTCCCCCAGTGGGTTCAGTGTATTATATGGGATATTATGGTTAGAGGAATACTAAATACATCTATGTTATTTACTGTTTTGTGTCATTCATTTAACAAATTGTGTTTATTGTAATTGGTTTTGTTATTTTTAAGTAACTTTATAAAAATATGATGCAACATTTATGGATCCATAACCGTAGGTCCGGCTTGAATGTACTGCTATTCCTGCAGTGTCTTCTGTTTAATATGTTTCAAGCATAATGTACTTGTTCTTGCCTTGTCCTATAAAGGGAGTCTATCACTGCCAAAGTCACTTCTAAACCACTTGTATGCTGCTGCAGGGGCCAATAGTTGTAACACATTCAACTTTTAACACATATATAAATGAACTGTTCTGAGCAGCCGGGGCATGGTTGTATCTGCTGCCTCACCTGTTTTTGTTTTATGGTTGCTGCATATTGGAAACGGACAATCTTTATGTTAGCAGTGACAACCACTGGGCCTTCTGGTACGTATGGCCACCAGATGCATTCAGTTCATTTATATACAGATTAAGTCTAAGGCCTCACATTGCGGAAAAGCTTTTTTTTCTTGCAGACTTTGCCAAGCAGTGGCCACAAAAGGAATGGGAGATATAAAGGAGGTTCATGTCTCTTGTCCCTTCTGCTCAATCCACTTCTGGCTTTGGCTCAAAAAACTGTAGCAAAACAGTTTCTACCATGTGGGAACTAAAACTTGATTTACTTAGTAGTAAGACAGAAAAAAAAATGTCATATCGAAAGAGAGGGGACCCTCTCTATTTTGATGGGGGGGGGGGTTTAAAATCTTCCTAGGTATTGTCATGAGTCAATCAAAGATTCAACATTTATTTTTTTTTACAAATTTTACAAGCTACATTTTTCCTATCAGTATGTCTTTGGAGTATGGGAAGAAACCCACGAAAACACGGGTAGAACATACAAACTCCTTGCAGATGTTGTCCTTGGCTGGAATCAAACCGAGGACTCCAGAGCTGCAAGGCTATAATGCTGATCACTGGGCCACTGTCTTGCCCCTAAGATTCAAGATTTATACTATACGTGAGGGTCTATTCAACTTTATTTCGAAAACATCTTGTTGCTAGATGCCTGTATAATTTTAGACATTTTAGTTATTAAATACATTAAAATGTGATGCCTTTGTATGCATCATCTATTATATGCTTGTTTGTGGTCTATGTTTTCAATGCAAACTAAATATTCCAAAAAAATCAACTTTTGTTTTTATTTTCCTTTTTACAATGGGTTGACATAGAGAAAGATATTCTTATACAGTACACATTACTTCAGTCTAGCCTGTAGTTCACTGTTTGGGGTTTCTGCTCCCCTGTGTTTGAGACCTGGAAAGAACCTGGAAAAGGAAGTTGCTTAATATTCAGGGACTCCTATAGCATGCTGGACCCCTCCCTCAATGCCTGTGTAAGAGAAACTGCTGACAAGGGTGACCAAGATAATTAGGAGCATGAGTGGATTGGAGACAGAGACGGACAGGGACAAGCTTCTGATTATTCGGTTTAGAGAAAAGATAGCTATGAGGAGACCTAATAGCAATGTGCTAATACATGAAAGGACAGTACAAAAACGCTAATGCTTTATTTTACTTCTAGGCCTCTGACAGTAACAAAGGGACATCATTTACGCCAAGAGGAGAGAGCACTTCACCAGCACCATAGACAGGGATGTTTTACGGTAAGAGCAGTGAGACTATGAAACTCACTCCTACAGAGTGTGTTGATGGTGCCTGGATGCCATGAATGGAAAAATATCACAGGTTATTGGTTTTAGGCTTTTGGCAAAGACATGTTGATCCAGGATTTTATACTGATTGCCAGATTTTTTTTTCCCCCCACTGATATAGCGCAATTGGAATCAGCTTCAAGGGGTTTTTGCCTTCCTATGTCTTCATTCAATCTCATCTACTATCTTAGGGTAAGTTCACACGGAGGAAAGTGGAGCGCAATCTGGCACGTATACACGAGCCGGCAGATGACACGCTCAAAATGCTCCCATTGATTTCAATGGGAGTTAGGAGCGTATACGCCGTGTTATTTTATAACGTATAATAGAAGCAGAAAGTCCACAGAGGAGAACTCTGCAGACTTTCTGTGAAAAGTGCTACAGAAAAAAAAACCGCAATGTGTTCCCACCATGGTCTTTCCACATCGCTTGGCTCGCTATGTGGGGCCTCAGCCTTAATCTACTCCTAACTTTTGATTTAATGCTATATGGTGATCTTAAGGATTCACAAGTATTTTACAGTAGCTCTATATTGCATAGGAATTAAACTGTACTACCATGAGGAGTGCCGAATCAGTGTCTGAACAAAGTGGGTCGTGAGATATAATATGGCTGGCCTATTCTTATTATTGAGATAATCCTGTTTTTATTATGTATCTCTGCCACTTTACGCCATTCTATATTATTATTCATGTAATTTATGAAACCCTTTGGCTCTTTTTCACAGTTCACTACGTTTCTTGTTAAAACAGATTTGGAAAACATAAGCATTATTCCCACACACTTTAAGCTTGGCACTCATTGCCAGGCATGATTAGAACTTATTTATCACCTCTTATGTTTGGTAAACATACATGAGAGAGCTAAATGCAAAAGGCTACTGGGTAGAATGAAATGCCATGCTAATCACTTCATTTACATGAAATTAATCACAAATACATGAATTTGGCTGGAGCTATATTGTGCGTTTAGAACCTAAGCGACATACACTCTGTTCAATCCAATGCACAAGTACATTTGTCATATGAAGCTGAAATCTGAAGCATCTCAATTACCGTGTGTTGACTAAAAGATATTTTGTATTAAACCAATATCATGGAAATGACTTCTGGCTTGAAGGCAGCGAAGCATAATGTTAGTCTTTTGAGAAAGGCAAAGCACTGTAAAATTCCCAGCTAATTACAGAACACACCTGCAGGAAGCGTCTCATCAACCTTTCTTTGTTATTTTTTGTATGAATGCTGTAAGATTTTACTGACAAACACATTCAAAATGCAAAATATATTTGTCCTTTTTTTACTTATTTGTCATCCCTATAAAATGCTGTTTTCAGTTTCAGGAGCTTATTATTGATAACAAACAGAATTTTTTTGAGAGACGTTCCTTTAGCTGAATAGAGATGTTACATGGCTGGTTTGACCCTAAGTACTATGTGTTAGTCCAACCAACAGTATGCCCCCTTACTAAGTACTCTGCTTTATGGTTTATTACTCAACACTGTCTCCTTTAGTATGTCTATTAGAGACTATGGGTACTTATTAAGATCAAGTAACGTAAAAGACTGTAAAGGCAAGGTTGTAATAATACAGCGTGCCAAAACTGTAGTCGCAGCAGGATCCTGGTGCCTAAAAGAGCATCTGAATTCACTCTGCCAGGCATCGGGCCTGGGAAGAGCCCGATGCCTGGCAGAGTGAATTCAGAGCCGGAAGACGCCGCGGGGACGCTGTACGGAGAAGACTTTTCGGAAGATCCAGCCCAACCCTCACTCGTGGACTTGGTAAGTGTAATTTGATCGAACATTGTCTACCCCTGAAACAAGCATTTTCCCCCCATAATATATAATATAATAATATAATAGGATTCGATATTCGATTCGAGTAGTCAAATATTGAGGGGCTACTTGAAACGAATATCGAACCTCGAACATTTTACTGTTCGCTCATCTCTAATCATAACTCCTTGACCACATAAATAAACTCTAGTAGGCTAAGTCCCCACGTTGCAGAAGCGCAGCTCTTTTTGTTGCAGATTTTGCTGCGGTTTTTGAGCCAAAGCCAAGAATGGCTACAAAAGGAATGGGAAATATATATTTCCCATTCCTTTTGTAGCCATTCTTGGCTTTGGCTCAAAAAAACCGCAGCAAAATCGGCAACAAAAAAAACTGTTTCCGCAACGTGGGGCCTCAGCCATATAGTAAAGGAACATGGTAGGTGAGAGACCATGTTGCAAAGTATGCATTGAGGACAGGTTCAGGTTCTGCCTATAAAGGACGTAGTAAATTAAAAAAAAATATATATAATCCTTCCATTTCTTATTCTCTCTCAGTAAATTTTAAGATCTGTTTATTAGTAATTCCAATTAACAGTTGAAATACACAATACGTTTTCCAAATGTTGGTATTTTCCATGCAAATTTTCCAAAAGTTTCAGCTTTTAATGAAAACTAAACTTTTGCAATTTGTCTCGGAGACTGTCACTTGACAGACTCTCAGCCAATCGTGACTGGTAGGTGGAGAGGCTGCAGTGCTGATTATACTTAGGATGATGCTACATAGTTACATAGTAGATGAGGTTGGATAAAGATATCAGTCCATCAAGTCCAACCTATAACCCTACAATCCCTACAGTGTTGATCCAGGGGAAGGCAAAAAAAACCCATAAGCTGAAGAAGACAGAGCCATTTTTCGATGCTCAAGCTAGGAGACAGGCATGTTATCATCACTGGATGATCCAAAGCAATTGTTGCTAATACATTGTGGAAAAACAACACAGTAGGGCTATTGAATTATAAGAGGAGGGCTCGAGGAGAACAGTTTAGTTAGGAATTAATCAAATTTAAACAGGCATAAAAATCATTGGCGTGGGGGGAGGGAGAATTTCTTCATTATGTTGTGTGACTACAATTTACACTGTGTTACATATACACCCTATCATTGCCAATAATCTCATTTTGTTAAAGGGATTCTACCACTAAACTAACATTTTTTTCTAATGACCACGTCGGAATAGCCTTAAGAAAGGCTATTCGTCTCCTACCTTTAGACATGGTCTCCGCCGCGCCATTCCGTAGAAATACCGGTTTTAACCGGTATGCAAATGAGCTCTCCACAGCAATGAGGGCGGGCCCCAGTGCTGAAACGCCAGTGAGCGCGTCCCCATTGCTGCCCGAGAGCTGTTTCCAGCGCCGTCTCCTTCTTGAGCAGCAACTCCACCTCTTCTGTCTTCTGATGCAGTCCAACTTCCGACGCCTGCGCAGTAGGCTCCTGTATTGAACTACAAGAGCGGTCTCCCAAAAATGGCCGCCGGCCGGAGGCCATTTTTGGGTGGCCGCTCTTGCAGTTCAATACAGGAGCGGCCGGCGGCCATTTTTGGGTGGCTGCTGTATGCTCCTGTATTGAACTACAAGAGCAAGAGCTCTTGTAGTGCAATACAGGAGCCTCCTGCGCAGGCGTCGGAAGTTGGACCGCATCAGAAGGCAGAAGAGGTGGAGTTGCTGCTCAAGAAGGAGACGGCGCTGGAAACAGCTCTTGGGCAGCAATGGGGACGCGCTCACGGCATTTCAGTGCTGGGGCCCACCCTCATTGCTTCGGAGAGCTCATTTGCATACCGGTTAAAACCGGTATTTCTACGGAACGGCGCGGCGGAGACCATGTCTAAAGGTAGGAGATGAATAGCCTTCCTTAAGGCTATTCCAACGCGGTCATTAGAAAAAATGTTAGTTTAGTGATAGAATCCCTTTAAGTCTTGTTTACAATAGAGTAAAAAAAAAATTTTGTAATACAGTATCAGATTTGACATTGCACTTAACTATTAGTGTATTTTTCTGCACTGTGAGTTCTGATTGTCCTCAGAGTGTCTTACATTGATTTTACAAACAAAGTCTGTCCTTTTAGGACAAAATCTTATTTTGGTAACTTTAAGAAGTGTTTTGTTTTTTTGTTGTTGGTAACCAATACAGAAAAAGTGATGTTATCACTGCAAACCTCATTTTCTTAAGAAATTTTTTGGGGAAATAGTGGTTTTTGTTAACCAATACAGAAAACTGGTGTCATCTTGGCTAAAAAAACAATGACTTACACAATGGATTGTAAAGTCTATAGTGCAAAATCTCATTTTCTTATTTTTTTTTTTTGAGGGGGGGAATAGTGTTAGCCAGTTGTTAGAATACCTGAAGGTAATTTCCAATAAATGCTGATAGGGAAAAGGAAAACAGAGATCCTGAACCCTAAAACTCAACCCACCCCGTGTCCCTACCTATTTGCAGCAACTGTCCTAATGATGGGGACAACTGGACGATAAACCCAACTCTAGGTAAGTGATACACAGAACAGGAAAATACAACAAAACACAGAAGACAATGGCCAAACCAGAGCGACAAAACAGTACCAAATTGCAATCCAAAAGAGTAGTCAAAAAGAACAAGTGAAAACACTTATCAAGGTCAGAGACACAATTGCCAGCAACCATGTGTGAACTGATCAGTTTAAGGAAGTCCAGAACCTGACCCAGGCTTAAGTGGAAGAAAAGTTAACCCTAACAGTGGCAACACTAAATGACAAGATGTCCAGGAGCAGGGAATCATGAGTGGACACACCTCCGGCACCGTACAACGCTGCCAGAGGACGGCGCAGTAGTTAAAACGGGTGAGGATGTAACACCAGTAGAGAAAAACTGCTATTATCATGGAAAAAATATACAATACAACCTAACTCAAACAGTGTATTCTAGGGTAATATTCACTGACCAGGACAATTTTTTAGTGCTAAATCATATCTTCTTGTAAGGTATTTTTTGAAATAGTGTTGTTTTTATTAACAAATACAGTAAAACTGTCATTATTTATCACTCGCAATGTATTGTAGTCTTATACTGGCCAGGTCATATTTTCAGGTCATATTTATCTCATTTCTTTCCTAATTTTCCTCAACTAAAGTTTAACCCCTGACTTTCCATCATTCGAGACCCCTTACAGACTTGAACAACAGAGAGCCTGACGCTTTTGTGAACCTAGCATAAAAAGATTCCTTCTGGATGACTTGAAATCCATGAAGACTTGATACTGACAGTATATCGAAAAATTGTTAACATATATAAGTAACTTTTCATAATAGAAAAATAAAAAACAGCTACAGCCATGTAGCAGGCTTCAGCAAAGAAGTACTGCAAGAAAACCATGGCGGCGGTTTATGCTTCTGCGTTTACATCACCTGATGTCCTGCCCTTAATAACAGAACCTTCTAAACTGGGTAAAGCTTCTTATTTTGCAGACTGTATTACTTCTATGTATTATATATATGCTTTCTAAAGAGCCAAATCAATGTGGCAACTAAATGCGCCTTGTGTTACAGGGGTACATGTTGTAAAGTGACTTTAAATGACCGTTTCAAATATACTGTATAGTCAGATGCATATATTTGCCCTTGACAACTATATATATAGTATACATTTTAAAGCATACTTAACTGCCCTTTTCAGTACAATTGGTTTGCAGGATATAAACAAACTATATAATGGTCAAGTGTCTATGTATGTCAAAAAGACGGCTTATGAGCATGTTGGTGTGTATGTCTGGATTTTCTTGGCATATATGCCTGCAGTGTACCACACACCTAGTGTGAATTTAGTCTTAGCTACACTGATAACATTCTTTATTTGGATTTGAGTTAATATACATTTAAACTGTGTACAATGCAGATTCCGATTTCTTTTTTCATTATGAAGGGGTGAAAGAATACTAAATTTAGATTTGCTTGTTGACAGAATGTCTGCTTCTGGAGAAAGGAAGACTGAACCAAAAATAATTGTAGCAACCATGGAATGAGTCATCTTTCATTTAGATTCTTGTCATGTGCATATCTGAGTGTATAAGGGGATTCCTTTTTTAGCTTGCTTAAGCTGTGCATAAAACTGACCCTTAGTAGGCTATTGTACATACCGATGTGTGTTGCAGTACCTGTCGTCTTCACTAATAAGCTTATGATGGGAAAAGAGATTGCAAAGAGTTCATTATAAATCTCAACATGTTTTATAATATTCTTCTCAATCACTTTAAGTCCATTTAAGCAATATCATGGATAGATAGAGGCAGAAAACAAGCTATTGCCAAAGCTTTTATGATAGCTGGGGAAATCAGATTGTGCATGCACAGACATTCAAAACCCATCTTCAGCTCCATAGCTGATATAGTATTTTTGTCTAAACAAGCAGATAAGTATCAGTATTGTGATTATTAACTTTTATTATACTTGACAAGTATTTACATGAACAAAATAGCTAACCATATAATCCACAAAAATCTATAATGCTTCAGGTATACTGGGAAATTTAGTTATAGTATAGGACATGAATGACCAAACATACTACAAGTATTGCTATTTTATTCCCCCTTTGCAGTATTAAACCCTGTGTTACCTTTCACCCATCTGTATAACATAGCATTCAATTAGACTGATAAAGAATATGGGCTCCTATCTGTACGTCTACTACATTTTCCTTCTTACTTAACATGATTCTGTAGCAGCAATCCTTTCCCAATTCATATGAGGTGTATATATGTAATTATACTGAATGTAAAGTCATACTAAGCAGATTTGCACTGTAAATATGCTACTAATTCCCCCCAAGCTCTGGCATTAATGCAGGGCCATGCCTGGGAATCCAATTTAGCCCCCACCCTTGGAAAAAGCCAGCAGGAGAGGCCAACCAATCATGCATCCGTCACGGCAATGATGCGCCCAGGCTCAGCTATACCTACTGGACCAAAGTACCTCCACACCATGAAGACTAGAAGTGACTCTACACACTCATTATACAGGTAAGATATAGAACTAAATGTAGAGGCTCAGTAACTAGAGGAGAACTGTATATGCACCACAATAACCACGGGGGGAAAGGATGATAGCATAAGCAATATCATAAATATCATGGGCACTACTATTTTGCAAGTATTGCTGTAGTATTAATCCCCAAATAGCCAAAAAAAAAAAGAAGCATCACACATACACATACACACACAGAAAAAAAAAATATCTCTACAAAAGTTAATAGTAAATTCTACCAGTACCGTACAATTCTACAAGTAAATTCTGTCTTTTTTTGCACAAGGTCTGGAAAAATGAAGTTGGCCTCTGTTCACCATGATGATGAAATACAAGTTATTAACTAGAGATGAGCGAACAGTGTTCTATCGAACTCATGTTCGATCGGATATTAGGCTGTTCGGCATGTTCGAATCGAATCGAACACCGCGTGGTAAAGTGCGCCATTACTCGATTCCCCTCCCACCTTCCCTGGCGCCTTTTTTGCTCCAATAACAGCGCAGGGTAGGTGGGACAGGAACTACGACACCGGTGACGTTGAGAAAAGTAGGCAAAACCCATTGGCTGCCGAAAACATGTGACCTCTAATTTAAAAGAACAGCGCCGCCCAGGTTCGCGTCATTCTGAGCTTGCAATTCACCGAGGACGGAGGTTTCCGTCCAGCTAGCTAGGGCTTAGATTCTGGGTAGGCAGGGACAGGCTAGGATAGGAAGGAGAAGACAACCAACAGCTCTTATAAGAGCTAAATTCCAGGGAGAAGCTTGTCAGTGTAACGTGGCACTGACGGGCTCAATCGCCACAACCCAGCTTTCCCAGGATCCTGAATGGAATACACTGACAGTGTATTCCCGTATACCCCATATATACACCCCAAATCCCCGTTCCAACGCTGTGCCCCCCCCACCTTCACCCCAGAAATACCCTGCAAGTCCCCTAGCAATAGAATTGGGGCTATATACACCCACTATTTTTGCTACTGCCATATAGTGCCATTGTCTGACTGGGAATTCAAAGAATATATTGGGGTTACGTGCACCCACAATTTTTGCTACTGGTATATAGTGCCATTGTCTGACTGGGAATTCAAAGAATATATTGGGGTTACAAATACCCTCATTTCTTGCTACTGGTATATAGTGCCATTGTCTGACTGGGAATTCAAAGAATATATTGGGGTTATAAATACCCTCATTTCTTGCTACTGGTATATAGTGCCATTGTCTGACTGGGAATTCAAAGAATATATTGGGGTTACAAATACCCTCATTTCTTGCTACTGCCATATAGTGCCAGTTTCTGACTGGTAATTCAAAGACTATATTGGGGTTACGTGCACCCACAATTTTTGCTACTGGTATATAGTGCCATTGTCTGACTGGGAATTCAAAGAATATATTGGGGTTACAAATACCCTCATTTCTTGCTACTGCCATATAGTGCCAGTTTCTGACTGGGAATTCAAAGAATATATTGGGGTTATAAATACCCTCATTTCTTGCTACTGGTATATAGTGCCATTGTCTGACTGGGAATTCAAAGAATATATTGGGGTTATAAATACCCAAATTTCTTGCTACTGGTATATAGTGCCATTGTCTGACTGGGAATTCAAAGAATATATTGGGGTTACAAATACCCTCATTTCTTGCTACTGGTATATAGTGCCATTGTCTGACTGGGAATTCAAAGAATATATTGGGGTTATAAATACCCTCATTTCTTGCTACTGGTATATAGTGCCATTGTCTGACTGGGAATTCAAAGAATATATTGGGGTTATAAATACCCTCATTTCTTGCTACTGGTATATAGTGCCATTGTCTGACTGGGAATTCAAAGAATATATTGGGGTTATAAATACCCTCATTTCTTGCTACTGGTATATAGTGCCATTGTCTGACTGGGAATTCAAAGAATATATTGGGGTTACAAATACCCTCATTTCTTGCTACTGCCATATAGTGCCAGTTTCTGACTGGTAATTCAAAGAATATATTGGGGTTATAAATACCCTCATTTCTTGCTACTGCCATATAGTGCCATTGTCTGACTGGGAATTCAAAGAATATATTGGGGTTATAAATACCCAAATTTCTTGCTACTGGTATATAGTGCCATTGTCTGACTGGGAATTCAAAGAATATATTGGGGTTACAAATACCCTCATTTCTTGCTACTGGTATATAGTGCCATTGTCTGACTGGGAATTCAAAGAATATATTGGGGTTACAAATACCCTCATTTCTTGCTACTGGTATATAGTGTCATTGTCTGACTGGGAATTCAAAGAATATATTGGGGTTACAAATACCCTCATTTCTTGCTACTGGTATATAGTGCCATTGTCTGACTGGGAATTCAAAGAATATATTGGGGTTATAAATACCCTCATTTCTTGCTACTGCCATATAGTGCCATTGTCTGACTGGGAATTCAAAGAATATATTAGGGTTATAAATACCCAAATTTCTTGCTACTGGTATATAGTGCCATTGTCTGACTGGGAATTCAAAGAATATATTGGGGTTACAAATACCCTCATTTCTTGCTACTGGTATATAGTGCCATTGTCTGACTGGTAATTCAAAGAATATATTGGGGTTACGTGCACCCACAATTTTTGCTACTGGTATATAGTGCCATTGTCTGACTGGGAATTCAAAGAATATATTGGGGTTACAAATACCCTCATTTCTTGCTACTGCCATATAGTGCCAGTTTCTGACTGGTAATTCAAAGAATATATTGGGGTTACGTGCACCCACAATTTTTGCTACTGGTATATAGTGCCATTGTCTGACTGGGAATTCAAAGAATATATTGGGGTTATAAATACCCTCATTTCTTGCTACTGCCATATAGTGCCAGTTTCTGACTGGGACTTCAAAGAATATATTGGGGTTATAAATACCCTCATTTCTTGCTACTGGTATATAGTGCCATTGTCTGACTGGGAATTCAAAGAATAAATTGGGGTTATAAATACCCTCATTTCTTGCTACTGGTATATAGTGCCATTGTCTGACTGGGAATTCAAAGAATATATTGGGGTTACAAATACCCTCATTTCTTGCTACTGCCATATAGTGCCAGTTTCTGACTGGGAATTCAAAGAATATATTGGGGTTATAAATACCCTCATTTCTTGCTACTGCCATATAGTGCCATTGTCTGACTGGGAATTCAAAGAATATATTGGGGTTACAAATACCCTCATTTCTTGCTACTGGTATATAGTGCCATTGTCTGACTGGGAATTCAAAGAATATATTGGGGTTACAAATACCCTCATTTCTTGCTACTGGTATATAGTGGCATTGTCTGACTGGGAATTCAAAGAATATATTGGGGTTACAAATACCCTCATTTCTTGCTACTGGTATATAGTGCCATTGTCTGACTGGGAATTCAAAGAATATATTGGGGTTACAAATACCCTCATTTCTTGCTACTGCCATATAGTGCCAGTTTCTGACTGGTAATTCAAAGAATATATTGGGGTTACGTGCACCCACAATTTTTGCTACTGGTATATAGTGCCAGTTTCTAACTGGGAATTCAAAATGCGCAAGGCTCCCAGAAAGAGACGTGGACGAGGCCGTGGGCGAGGTCGGGGGAATGGTTCTGGGGAGCAAGGTAGCAGTGAAGCCACAGGGCGTCCCGTGCCTACTCCTGTGGGGCAGCAAGCATTGCGCCACTCCACAGTGCCAGGGTTGCTTGCCACATTAACTAAACTGCAGGGTACAAACCTTAGTAGGCCCGAGAACCAGGAAAAGGTCTTGCAATGGCTGTCAGAGAACGCTTACAGCACATTGTCCAGCAGCCAGTCAGACTCTGCCTCCTCTCCTCCTATTACCCAACAGTCTTGTCCTCCTTCCTCCCAAAATTCCCAAGCTTCACAGAACAATAACCCCAACTGTCCCTGCTCCCCAGAGCTGTTCTCCGCTCCTTTCATTGTCCCTCAACCTGCCTCTCCACGTCACGATTCCACGAACCTAACAGAGGAGCATCTGTGTCCAGATGCTCAAACACTAGAGTCTCCTCCATCTCCGTTCGATTTGGTGGTGGATGACCAGCAACCCACCCTCATCGACGATGATGTGACGCAGTTGCCGTCAGGGCATCCAGTTGACCGGTGCATTGTGCGGGAGGAGGAGATGAGACAGGAGTTGGAAGAGGAAGTGGTGGATGATGAGGACACTGACCCGACCTGGACAGGGGGGATGTCAAGCGGGGAAAGTAGTGTGGATGTTGAGGCAGGTGCAGCACCAAAAAGGGTAGCTAGAGGCAGAGGCAGAGGTCAGCAGCTTAGGCGAAGCCAGGCCACACCCGGAATCTCCCAAGATGTTCCAGTTCATACCCAGCCCCGAAAAACTCCCACCTCGAGGGCACGTTTCTCGAAGGTGTGGAGTTTTTTCAAGGAATGCGCCGAGGACAGATATAGTGTTGTCTGCACAATTTGCCTCTCGAAATTGATTAGGGGCTCTGAGAAGAGCAACCTGTCCACCACTTCAATGCGACGTCATTTGGAATCCAAGCACTGGAATCAGTGGCAGGCAGCAACGGCAGGACAAAGGCCGCCTGCCGTTCACGCCACTGCCACTGCCTCTGCCACTGCTGACTGTGCTGGCGATGCACTCCAGAGGACGAGCCAGGACACCACTTCATCTGCCTCCGCCACTTTGTTGACTTCTCCCTCATCCTCCCCTGTTCCTGTCTTATCTCCTTCTCCTGCACCATCAAAGGCACCATCAGGCGCTTCTTTACAACAACCCACCATCTCTCAGACATTGGAGCGGCGGCAGAAATACACTGCTAACCACCCACACGCGCAAGCCTTGAACGCCAACATCGCTAAACTGCTGGCCCAGGAGATGTTGGCGTTCCGGCTTGTTGAAACTCCCGCCTTCCTGGACCTGATGGCAACTGCGGCACCTCACTATGCCGTCCCTAGCCGTCACTACTTCGCCCGGTGTGCCGTCCCCGCCTTGCACCAGCACGTGTCACTCAACATCAGGCGGGCCCTTAGTTCCGCGCTTTGCACAAAGGTCCACTTGACCACCGACGCGTGGACAAGTGCATGCGGACAGGGACGCTACATTTCACTGACGGCACACTGGGTGAATGTAGTTGAGGCTGGGACTGCTTCCCAAACTGGCCCGGTGTACCTCGTCTCCCCGCCTAACATTCCTGGCAGGGACACGAGAAGAACACCCCCCTCCTCCTCCTCCTCCACCGCCTCCTCCTCCGCCACCGCCTCCTCCTCCGCTGTTAGATTGACCCCAGCTACGAGTTGGAAACGTTGCAGCACTGGCGTTGGTAGACGTCAGCAGGCTGTGCTGAAGCTGATCAGCTTGGGGGACAGACAGCACACTGCCTCCGAGGTGAGGGATGCCCTCCTCGATGAGACGGCAATATGGTTTGAGCCGCTGCACCTGGGCCCAGGCATGGTCGTTTGTGATAACGGCCGGAACCTGGTAGCAGCTCTGGAGCTTGCCGGACTCCAACATGTTCCATGCCTGGCCCACGTCTTCAACCTAGTGGTGCAACGTTTCCTAAAGAGCTACCCCAATGTTCCAGAGCTACTGGTGAAAGTGCGGCGCATGTGCGCCCACTTTCGCAAGTCGACAGTAGCCGCTGCTAGCTTAAAATCTCTCCAGCAACGCCTGCATGTGCCACAACACCGGCTTTTGTGCGACGTCCCCACACGCTGGAACTCAACGTTTCAGATGTTGAATAGAGTGGTTGAGCAGCAGAGACCTTTGATGGAATACCAGCTACAAAACCCTAGGGTGCCACAAAGTCAGCTGCCTCAGTTTCACATCCATGAGTGGCCATGGATGAGAGACCTTTGTGACATCCTACGGGTCTTTGAGGAGTCCACAAGGAGGGTGAGCTCTGAGGATGCGATGGTGAGCCTTACAATCCCGCTCTTGTGTGTTCTGAGAGAATCCCTGATTGACATCAGGGATAACTCAGATCACACAGAGGAGTTAGGGATAGCATCCGATCCGTCACAGCTGGAGAGTAGGTCCACACATCTGTCTGCTTCATCGCGTTTAATGGAGGAGGAGGAGGAGGAAGAAGAGTTGTCCGATGATGTGATGGTGATACAGGAGGCTTCCGGGCAACTTCGAATCGTCCCATTGTTGCAGCGCGGATGGGTAGACATGGAGGATGAGGAGGAAATGGAGATTGAACTTTCCGGTGGGGCCAGAGGAGTCATGCCAACTAACACTGTGGCAGACATGGCTGAGTTCATGTTGGGGTGCTTTACAACCGACAAGCGTATTGTCAAAATCATGGAGGACAACCAGTACTGGATCTTTGCTATCCTTGACCCCCGGTATAAAAACAACATCTCGTCTTTTATTCCGGTAGAGGGGAGGGCCAATCGCATCAATGCTTGCCACAGGCAATTGGTGCAGAATATGATGGAGATGTTTCCAGCATGTGACGTTGGCGGCAGGGAGGGCAGTTCCTCCAGTAGGCGACCAAGTTCTCACCGGTCCACACAAACAAGGGGCACACTGTCTAAGGTCTGGGACACCTTGATGGCACCCCCTCGCCAAAGTGCCGCCATGGAGGGTCCTAGTGTCACCAGGCGTGAGAAGTATAGGCGCATGTTGCGGGAATACCTTTCCGACCACAGCCCTGTCCTCTCCGACCCCTCTGCGCCCTACACGTATTGGGTGTCGAAGTTGGACCTGTGGCTTGAACTTGCCCTATATGCCTTGGAGGTGCTGTCCTGTCCTGCCGCCAGCGTCCTATCTGAGAGGGTGTTCAGTGCAGCCGGTGGCATCATCACTGACAAGCGCACCCGTCTGTCAGCTGAGAGTGCCGACCGGCTCACTTTGATAAAAATGAACCACCACTGGATAGAGCCTTCATTTTTGCGCCCACCTGTGTAAAGCACCCCAACATGAAACTCCATGTCTGTACTCAACCTCTCCAATTCCTCCGCATCCTCATACTCATCCACCATAAGCGTTGCACAATTCTGCTAATACTAGGCTCCCTCCACCCTGATTTCTCCCAACTCTGCTGGTTAGAGGCTCCCTCCACCCTGATTTCCACCAACTCTGCTGGTTAGAGGCTCCCTCCACCCTGCTTTCCCACAACTCTGCTGGTTAGAGGCTCCCTCCACCCTGATTTCCACCAACTCTGCTGGTTAGAGGCTCCCTCCACCCTGCTTTCCCACAACTCTGCTGGTTAGAGGCTCCCTCCACCCTGATTTCCACCAACTCTGCTGGTTAGAGGCTCCCTCCACCCTGTTTTCCCACAACTCTGCTGTTTAGAGGCTCCCTCCACCATGAATTGGTCCAAACTGGGGTTTTTAGAGGCTCCCTCCACCATGAATTGGTCCAAACTGGGGTTTTTAGAGGCTCCCTCCACCATGAATTTGCCCAAACTGGGCTGTTTAGAGGCTCCCTCCATCATGAATTGGTCCAAACTGGGGTTTTAGAGGCTCCCTCCACCATGAATTGGTCCAAACTGGGGTTTTTAGAGGCTAACTCCACCATGAATTTGCCCAAACTGGGGTGTTTAGAGGCTCCCTCCACCATGAATTTGCCCAAACTCTGCTGGTTAGAGGCTCAATCCACCCTGATTTTCAAAACAAATGTTGGTGCCAACCTCAACTTACTACAAGGGCCAAATTCACTGCTGGTGACAAGCTCTCCTCACTGCAAGTGCCAAATACACATGTTTCAAGGTGTTTTCCTACTGTCAGAGAGGTGGTATTGAGTGTGTAAAGTGTGTAGTTGTTAGGCTGTGATGTTGGGGTAATAGAGGGTCTTTGGTGTGTTAGATGCCCCCAGACATGCTTCCCCTGCTGTCCCAGTGTCATTCCAGAGGTGTTGGCATCATTTCCTGGGGTGTCATAGTGGACTTGGTGACCCTCCAGACACGGATTTGGGTTTCCCCCTTAACGAGTATCTGTTCCCCATAGACTATAATGGGGTTTGAAACCCGTTCGAACACACGAACATTGAGCGGCTGTTCGAATCGAATTTCGAACCTCGAACATTTTAGTGTTCGCTCATCTCTATTATTAACCTCTCATAGAGATCTGATACATTCTGAAGTGGCTTTATTGAGTAAGGCATGTCTTTTCTTCCAATACCCTCTTCTGATTTATTTGTATGATTAAAGATTTAGAAAGAAAATATTGTCACTGCAGTATGCTGTAATCTCAAGTGTAGTATCCCTGATGTATAACACCAACGGCAAGCTATACAGTATATATAATGATGGAGAGAGAAAAGAAGCACAGAAGGAGAGTACTGTCAGATATGAGGTTGTGGCAATAAAACTTAATCTTTATTGCATAAATAAATAAAAACTGAATTCACAAAAAGTACTGTATATATGCAGCTGAAAATGCAGGTATCTCACATACATGGTCACTGTGGGAATTTGTGGAGAGGATGTCCATCTGCATGACCAAGAGTGATTGACAATCAGTGAATGACATCTCAAGGGTCATGTACAGAAAATGTATCCTTTGCATTTCAATCCCTGCATATTTGTATAGTACTGCAATATATTGGCCAATGAATTCGGAAGGGATTCTGTTTATATGTATAAAGAGTAAGACCTATAGTGACCAAATTTATAGGGAGAAAAATATATAAATGTATATACTGCCAAGAATGAGCTGTGGTATTGTAATGAATCCAACAGCAGGTTCCGGCAGGACTCTAATATTACTGAACTCTGTTATCATATACTGATGGGCATCCTGTAGTGGCCAAACAAATATACAAGTATGACACTTGTGAAAAAAAGGGAGAAAGGGGGAACAGGAAAAAACACAGCTCGCATACAGGAAGCAAAAAATATGTATTTGTCAATTGTCCATATTTGAAGGAAAAAAAGGCAAATTCTGACTCAACCTTGACGATGATGAAGAGGGTGCACGGATGAAGTGACTCCGTCGGCCCGGAGCAATCCAAATGGAAAAAAACGGATATCCAGCAACCGCAGTTAAAAAATCCTGTTTTTTAGCCTGAGGCTATGACTAAGGGACTACGGTCCTGAAACGCGTAAGCCGGCGCCAAGCCAAAATAATTTTTTTCATTGGGAATGTTGGTTTGCTGTCCTTGTATATTTTAATTGCATCAAATAAAGAAATAGGATTTTTTAACTGCGGTTGCTGGATATCCGTTTTTTTCCAAATAAACAAGTATGGTGGCTTGCAAAAGTATTCATACCCCTTGAACTTTGTTATATTTTGTCACCTTACAACCACAAACTTAAATGTATTTTATTGAGACTGCAAGTGACAGACCAACACAAAGTAGCAGATAATTGTGAAGTGGAAGGAAAATGATACATGGTTTTCAAAATTTTAATTAGATAAAAATCTGAAAAGTGTGATGTGCAAAAGTATTCAGCCCCCTATATCAATACTTTGTAGAGTCACTTTTTGCTGCAATTTCAGCTGCAAGTCTTTTGGGGTATGTCTCTACCAGCTTTGCACATCTAGAGACTGAGATTTTTCATCGGAAATTAGCAAAGGCTCAGCCAAACTGGATGGAGAGCGTCTGGGAACAGTAATTTTCGTGTCTCCAGAAATAGCTGGCACCCAAGGCCTCTGTGAGAGGGTAGTCTGAAGGCCAAGTACACCACAATATGCACCAATATGGGGGACTACCAGATAACTACATCAGTCCTTAAAACAGGTTCTTAAGTAGGGGGTACCTGCATGATGTACTCAAATGGGCACATCCTCATGCCCTGACAATAGATAGGGATCTACTTTTTGAATCCAAGGGAGTGCAGAATTGAGAAGGAAAGGATCAGGATTATTGGTTTATACAACTCTCCTTACTGGCAGGTGTGGGGGTACTACAG
The DNA here is from genome assembly GCF_031893055.1 of Leptodactylus fuscus. NCBI lineage: Eukaryota > Metazoa > Chordata > Amphibia > Anura > Leptodactylidae > Leptodactylus > Leptodactylus fuscus. Next base: position 120,764,044 of record NC_134269.1, read on the forward strand.
ATCTTTTGAGGTATTTTGAGGGCAGAATCAGACATCAGCCATATGGTGGAAGAAGTTATAGCCATTCCATACTATAAAGGAACTATTTTAAGAGACAAACTGGTCCATAGCCACCTCTCATTAATGACATGGGGGAAGTGGCTACAGGAGCATCCTATGGGAACATAAAGACATGCACTTTCAAGGCATGCAGCTTTGTGAGGCAAAGTAAATCCTTCACTAGCTCACACACTGGCAAGCAATAGACCAACAGGGGTTTCATTAACTGTAAAAACACTGCGGTAGTGTATTGTTCCTACAGGGACCTACAGGGACCAATAAAACTGTTAGGGAGTTCCACAGGAGAGTGTGGGGACCACATTAATGATGCAGCACGTGGTTCAGATACCCAAGTGGCACATGATAGGTGGTAGTGTCATGTGGGCAATCCCCAGCCTCTTGAATTTTAAAGAACTGAGGTAGTTCAACCGTCCCTACAGTAGTTGATTTTGATCACAAGGTGCTTCAGAGAGAGGTACATTGGATCTTTACCATACAAACTATGAAACCTTGGGGTATGAATGAGAGTATCTTCTTTGTCTGTGTTTTTTTTTTTTTTTTTTTTGACCATATACATATAGCTTCATGCTGACATGACCCAAGCTTTTGGGCGACATATGAGTATCAGTGGGTGTCTTGATTTGATTTAGTGACCCCATAATGCTCATATAAGGGTCAAGGTTAAAGCGTGGCTAACACTCTGTCTCTATAGCCACGAATTCTCTCTAGTTTCCACTTTGATTTCTTTAGGTTTTCCCCCTCCTTATTGGGGTTTATATACAGTTCTAATCTAGTTACCGAGCCTCTCTATTTAGTTCTATATCTTACCAGTCTGCTGAGTCTGCAGAGATGCTTCTAGATCCCATGGTAACAGGACTCCTGTTATAATGCATAGCCTCCTATGGCAATATTATGGTCCATTAGGTGTGTTTGTTCCTGGGGGCATCATTGCTGTGACGGATGCGATATTGGCTAGCCTCTTCTGCTGGTTCCTCCCAAGGGAGTAGGGCTAAATTGCTAAATCATTTGGATTTCCATGTGCGACCATGCATTAGTGCTGGTGTTTGGGAGAATAATAACATGCTACAATGCGAGTCTGCTCATAATGACTTTACACTCAGTAGAATTACATGTGTACACCAATGTGCGGGTTTTGCCGCTGCAGAAATGTAGATGTACAGATCGGAGAAAATTCTCTTTTCAGCCTAGTTCAAAGCTAGATGGATGAATGGGGACACAGGGTCATATACCGCAAAGGGGATTTAGTAATATTTGCAGTAAACTTGGGCTGCCGTGTCCTATACTATAATTGGTTTTCTCTGTATACCTGAAACAATATATATTTTTGCGAATTATTTAAGCACAGTTTTAATCGTAGTTAATTAATCTTTTTAGCTTTTTTGTCAGGGACTATATATATGATATACTAAGGCTTACTGTAAATTAGCATTTTTTACTGTAGGTTTTAAACAGTAATTTGAGGATTTTAATGGCAATTATAGTGCAATCTGCAGTGCTATTTGTACTATAAAAATACTATGTACAAAAATATATCCATTATGAAATCACCAAACTGTAGTGTCTCACTAGTCTCTTAAAAAAAGCGGATAAAAAAAAAAATAAAAAAATATTGGAATAGCTATATGGTTATCAAAAGCTAGGCTCCCTGCTGACAGAGGAGACCTTGAGGAACAATATAAAAAGAGGGGTTGGCAGGGGAGAAACTTCTGTTAGCACAATGTGAATCATAACGCTCTTTCAATTCACTGTAATCACCAAAAGAGTTACATTTTGGTGATGATAAAGGACCTAAAAGCTACCTTTATCAAAGTGCAACTCCTGGACAACAACCTTAACCATGGAGAAGATGGATCTTATTACTTCTACAGTTCCAGTTGTAAATCACGGGTGTTTGACTTTAATTAACATGACTACAGCACGGGGCATCAGCTAGAGTGACATAAGTATCCAGATTGGTGTCATTTAGGGGTTAATAGTTGTGTAGTTATATGGCTAGTAGTTATATTTCCTTAACTTGGAGAATGGTAGAGAGATACTAGTATGCAGCACCAAAGGAATAGGCAATGGGTCAGTACAGGGCACCTTCATAGTACTAGAAAACTATGAACTTATTTTTTAAGGCACTTTCCTGAGGATTAGAGATGAGCGAACACTAAAATGTCCGAGGTTCGAAATCCGATTCGAACAGCCGCACACTGTTCGGCTGTTCGAATGGATTTCGAACCCCATTATAGTCTATGGGGGGGAAATGCTCGTTTCAGGGGTAGGCAAAATTTGATACAATTATACTTACCAAGTCCACGAGTGAGGGTCGGGCTGGATTCCCCTTGAAGTCTTCTCCCGGCGCAGCGCCCCCGCGGCGTCTTCCAGCTGGAATTTACTCTGCCTAGGCACCGACACCTGAGCAGAGCCGACTGCGCATACGAGGGCATGCCCGCGCATGCGCAGTCGGCTCTGCCTAGGCCGGATGCCTAGGCAGAGTGAATTCCAGCCGGAAGACACCGTGGGGACACTGCACGGAGAAGACTTCTAAAGGTAAGAGAAGAACCAGCGTTGATTGGCAGAATGTATAGCATTCTGCCAATCAACGCTGGTTCTGCATCGAACCTTAAACTTCAAACAGCTAGTAGTGTTCGATCGAGTACGAGTATTTCGAACACCGTAGTATTCGATCGAACACCTACTCGATCGAGTACTACTCGCTCATCTCTACTGAGGATGAATATATTTTAAATAGCCCACATACGCAGGGACTGGCAAGGAACAGATTACAAGATTTCACAGTTTAATTAATTAAGGACAACACTGTGGGCAGGGATTGGAGCACAGCGCCCATGGCTTGGGGAAGTAGTGTGGCAGGCAGAGTAAGGATGCTAGTGACTGCAGGTAGCATTATAATTAGAGATGAGCGAACAGTGTTCTATCGAACTCATGTTCGATCGGATATTAGGCTGTTCGGCATGTTCGAATCGAATCGAACACCGCGTGGTAAAGTGCGCCATTACTCGATTCCCCTCCCACCTTCCCTGGCGCCTTTTTTGCTCCAATAACAGCGCAGGGTAGGTGGGACAGGAACTACGACACCGGTGACGTTGAAAAAAGTAGGCAAAACCCATTGGCTGCCGAAAACATGTGACCTCTAATTTAAAAGAACAGCGACGCCCAGCTTCGCGTCATTCTGAGCTTGCAATTCACCGGGGACGGAGGTTTCCGTCCAGTTAGCTAGGGGTTAGATTCTGGGTAGGCAGGGACAGGCTAGGATAGGAAGGAGAAGACAACCAACAGCTCTTATAAGAGCTAAATTCCAGGGAGAAGCTTGTCAGTGTAACGTGGCACTGACGGGCTCAATCGCCGCAACCCAGCTTTCCCAGGATCCTGAATGGAATACACTGTCAGTGTATTCCCGTATACCCGATATATACCCCCGATACCCGTTCCAACGGTGTGCCCCCCCACCTTCACCCCAGAAATACCCTGCAAGTCCCCTAGCAATAGAATTGGGGCTATATACACCCACTATTTTTGCTACTGACATATAGTGCCATTGTCTCACTGGGAATTCAAAGAATATATTGGGCTTACATATAACTTCAATTCCAGGGAGAAGCTTGTCAGTGTAACGTGGCACTGACGGGCTCAATCGCTGCAACCCAGCTTTCCCAGGATCCTGAATGGAACACACTGACAGTGTATTCCCGTATACCCCATATATACACCCCAAATCCCCGTTCCAACGGTGTGCCCCCCCACCTTCACCTCAGAAATACCCTGCAAGTCCCCTAGCAATAGAATTGGGGCTATATACACCCACTATTTTTGCTACTGGTATATAGTGCCATTGTCTGACTGGGAATTCAAAGAATATATTGGGGTGACGTGCACCCACAATTTTTGCTACTGGTATATAGTGCCATTGTCTCACTGGGAATTCAAAGAATATATTGGGGTTACGTGCACCCACAATTTTTGCTACTGGTATATAGTGCCATTGTCTCACTGGGAATTCAAAGAATATATTGGGGTTACGTGCACCCACAATTTTTGCTACTGGTATATAGTGCCATTTTCTGACTGGGAATTCAAAGAATATATTGGGGTTACAAATACCCTCATTTCTTGCTACTGGTATATAGTGCCATTGTCTGACTGGGAATTCAAAGAATATATTGGGGTTATAAATACCCTCATTTCTTGCTACTGGTATATAGCGCCATTGTCTCACTGGGAATTCAAAGAATATATTGGGGTTACGTGCACCCACAATTTTTGCTACTGGTATATAGTGCCATTGTCTCACTGGGAATTCAAAGAATATATTGGGGTTACGTGCACCCACAATTTTTGCTACTGGTATATAGTGCCATTGTCTGACTGGGAATTCAAAGAATATATTGGGGTTACAAATACCCTCATTTCTTGCTACTGCCATATAGTGCCAGTTTCTGACTGGTAATTCAAAGAATATATTGGGGTTACGTGCACCCACAATTTTTGCTACTGGTATATAGTGCCATTGTCTCACTGGGAATTCAAAGAATATATTGGGGTTACGTGCACCCACAATTTTTGCTACTGGTATATAGTGCCATTGTCTGACTGGGAATTCAAAGAATATATTGGGGTTACAAATACCCTCATTTCTTGCTACTGCCATATGGTGCCAGTTTCTGACTGGTAATTCAAAGAATATATTGGGGTTACGTGCACCCACAATTTTTGCTACTGGTATATAGTGCCATTGTCTCACTGGGAATTCAAAGAATATATTGGGGTTACGTGCACCCACAATTTTTGCTACTGGTATATAGTGCAATTGTCTGACTGGGAATTCAAAGAATATATTGGGGTTAAAAATACCCTCATTTCTTGCTACTGGTATATAGTGCCATTGTCTGACTGGGAATTCAAAGAATATATTGGGGTTACAAATACCCTCATTTCTTGCTACTGGTATATAGTGCCATTGTCTGACTGGGAATTCAAAGAATATATTGGGGTTACGTGCACCCACAATTTTTGCTACTGGTATATAGTGCCATTGTCTGACTGGGAATTCAAAGAATATATTGGGGTTACAAATACCCTCATTTCTTGCTACTGGTATATAGTGCCATTGTCTGACTGGGAATTCAAAGAATATATTGGGGTTACAAATACCCTCATTTCTTGCTACTGCCATATAGTGCCAGTTTCTGACTGGTAATTCAAAGAATATATTGGGGTTATAAATACCCTCATTTCTTGCTACTGGTATATAGTGCCATTGTCTGACTGGGAATTCAAAGAATATATTGGGGTTATAAATACCCTCATTTCTTGCTACTGGTATATAGTGCCATTGTCTGACTGGGAATTCAAAGAATATATTGGGGTTACGTGCACCCACAATTTTTGCTACTGGTATATAGTGCCATTGTCTGACTGGGAATTCAAAGAATATATTGGGGTTACGTGCACCCACAATTTTTGCTACTGGTATATAGTGCCAATTTCTAACTGGGAATTCAAAATGCGCAAGGCTCCCGGAAAGGGACGTGGACGAGGCCGTGGGCGAGGTCGGGGGAATGGTTCTGGGGAGCAAGGTAGCAGTGAAGCCACAGGGCGTCCCGTGCCTACTCCTGTGGGGCAGCAAGCATTGCGCCACTCCACAGTGCCAGGGTTGCTTGCCACATTAACTAAACTGCAGGGTACAAACCTTAGTAGGCCCGAGAACCAGGAACAGGTCTTGCAATGGCTGTCAGAGAACGCTTACAGCACATTGTCCAGCAGCCAGTCAGACTCTGCCTCCTCTCCTCCTATTACCCAACAGTCTTGTCCTCCTTCCTCCCAAAATTCCCAAGCTTCACAGAACAATAACCCCAACTGTCCCTGCTCCCCAGAGCTGTTCTCCGCTCCTTTCATTGTCCCTCAACCTGCCTCTCCACGTCACGATTCCACAAACCTAACAGAGGAGCATCTGTGTCCAGATGCTCAAACACTAGAGTCTCCTCCATCTCCGTTCGATTTGGTGGTGGATGACCAGCAACCCACCCTCATCGACGATGATGTGACGCAGTTGCCGTCAGGGCATCCAGTTGACCGGCGCATTGTGCGGGAGGAGGAGATGAGACAGGAGTTGGAAGAGGAAGTGGTGGATGATGAGGACACTGACCCGACCTGGACAGGGGGGATGTCAAGCGGGGAAAGTAGTGTGGATGTTGAGGCAGGTGCAGCACCAAAAAGGGTAGCTAGAGGCAGAGGCAGAGGTCAGCAGCTTAGGCGAAGCCAGGCCACACCCGGAATCTCCCAAGATGTTCCAGTTCGTACCCAGCCCCGAAAAACTCCCACCTCGAGGGCACGTTTCTCGAAGGTGTGGAGTTTTTTTCAAGGAATGCGCCGAGGACAGATATAGTGTTGTCTGCACAATTTGCCTCTCGAAATTGATTAGGGGCTCTGAGAAGAGCAACCTGTCCACCACTTCAATGCGCCGTCATTTGGAATCCAAGCACTGGAATCAGTGGCAGGCAGCAACGGCAGGACAAAGGCCGCCTGCCGTTCACGCCACTGCCACTGCCTCTGCCACTGCCTCTGCCACTGCCACTGCTGACTGTGCTGGCGATGCACTCCAGAGGACGAGCCAGGACACCACTTCATCTGCCTCCGCCACTTTGTTGACTTCTCCCTCATCCTGCCCTGTTCCTGTCTTATCTCCTTCTCCTGCACCATCAAAGGCACCATCAGGCGCTTCTTTACAACAACCCACCATCTCTCAGACATTGGAGCGGCGGCAGAAATACACTGCTAACCACCCACACGCGCAAGCCTTGAACGCCAACATCGCTAAACTGCTGGCCCAGGAGATGTTGGCGTTCCGGCTTGTTGAAACTCCCGCCTTCCTGGACCTGATGGCAACTGCGGCACCTCGCTATGCCGTCCCTAGCCGTCACTACTTCTCCCGGTGTGCCGTCCCCGCCTTGCACCAGCACGTGTCACTCAACATCAGGCGGGCCCTTAGTTCCGCGCTTTGCACAAAGGTCCACTTGACCACCGACGCGTGGACAAGTGCATGCGGACAGGGACGCTACATTTCACTGACGGCACACTGGGTGAATGTAGTTGAGGCTGGGACTGCTTCCCAAACTGGCCCGGTGTACCTCGTCTCCCCGCCTACCATTCCTGGCAGGGACACGAGAAGAACACCCCCCTCCTCCTCCTCCGCCACCGCCTCCTCCTCCGCTGTTAGATTGACCCCAGCTACGAGTTGGAAACGTTGCAGCACTGGCGTTGGTAGACGTCAGCAGGCTGTGCTGAAGCTGATCAGCTTGGGGGACAGACAGCACACTGCCTCCGAGGTGAGGGATGCCCTCCTCGATGAGACGGCAATATGGTTTGAGCCGCTGCACCTGGGCCCAGGCATGGTCGTTTGTGATAACGGCCGGAACCTGGTAGCAGCTCTGGAGCTTGCCGGACTCCAACATGTTCCATGCCTGGCCCACGTCTTCAACCTAGTGGTGCAACGTTTCCTAAAGAGCTACCCCAATGTTCCAGAGCTACTGGTGAAAGTGCGGCGCATGAGCGCCCACTTTCGCAAGTCGACAGTAGCCGCTGCTAGCTTAAAATCTCTCCAGCAACGCCTGCATGTGCCACAACACCGGCTTTTGTGCGACGTCCCCACACGCTGGAACTCAACGTTTCAGATGTTGAATAGAGTGGTTGAGCAGCAGAGACCTTTGATGGAATACCAGCTACAAAACCCTAGGGTGCCACAAAGTCAGCTGCCTCAGTTTCACATCCATGAGTGGCCATGGATGAGAGACCTTTGTGACATCCTACGGGTCTTTGAGGAGTCCACAAGGAGGGTGAGCTCTGAGGATGCGATGGTGAGCCTTACAATCCCGCTCTTGTGTGTTCTGAGAGAATCCCTGATTGACATCAGGGATAACTCAGATCACACAGAGGAGTTAGGGATAGCATCCGATCCGTCACAGCTGGAGAGTAGGTCCACACATCTGTCTGCTTCATCGCGTTTAATGGAGGAGGAGGAGGAGGAAGAAGAGTTGTCCGATGATGTGATGGTGATACAGGAGGCTTCCGGGCAACTTCGAATCGTCCCATTGTTGCAGCGCGGATGGGTAGACATGGAGGATGAGGAGGAAATGGAGATTGAACTTTCCGGTGGGGCCAGAGGAGTCATGCCAACTAACACTGTGGCAGACATGGCTGAGTTCATGTTGGGGTGCTTTACAACCGACAAGCGTATTGTCAAAATCATGGAGGACAACCAGTACTGGATCTTTGCTATCCTTGACCCCCGGTATAAAAACAACATCTCGTCTTTTATTCCGGTAGAGGGGAGGGCCAATCGCATCAATGCTTGCCACAGGCAGTTGGTGCAGAATATGATGGAGATGTTTCCAGCATGTGACGTTGGCGGCAGGGAGAGCAGTTCCTCCAGTAGGCAACCAAGTTCTCACCGGTCCACACAAACGAGGGGCACACTGTCTAAGGTCTGGGACACCTTGATGGCACCCCCTCGCCAAAGTGCCGCCACGGAGGGTCCTAGTGTCACCAGGCGTGAGAAGTATAGGCGCATATTGCGGGAATACCTTTCCGACCACAGCCCTGTCCTCTCCGACCCCTCTGCGCCCTACACGTATTGGGTGTCAAAGTTGGACCTGTGGCTTGAACTTGCCCTATATGCCTTGGAGGTGCTGTCCTGTCCTGCCGCCAGCGTCCTATCTGAGAGGGTGTTCAGTGCAGCCGGTGGCATCATCACTGACAAGCGCACCCGTCTGTCAGCTGAGAGTGCCGACCGGCTCACTTTGATAAAAATGAACCACCACTGGATAGAGCCTTCATTTTTGTGCCCACCTGTGTAAAGCACCCCAACATGAAACTCCATGTCTGTACTCAACCTCTCCAATTCCTCCGCATCCTCATACTCATCCACCATAAGCGTTGCACAATTCTGCTAATACTAGGCTCCCTCCACCCTGATTTCCCCCAACTCTGCTGGTTAGAGGCTCCCTCCACCCTGATTTCCACCAACTCTGCTGGTTAGAGGCTCCCTCCACCCTGCTTTCCCACAACTCTGCTGGTTAGAGGCTCCCTCCACCCTGATTTCCACCAACTCTGCTGGTTAGAGGCTCCCTCCACCATGAATTGGTCCAAACTGGGCTGTTTAGAGGCTCCCTCCACCATGAATTTGCCCAAACTGAGCTGTTTAGAGGCTCCCTCCACCATGAATTGGTCCAAACTGGGGTTTTTAGAGGCTCCCTCCACCATGAATTGGTCCAAACTGGGGGGTTTTAGAGGCTCCCTCCACCATGAATTTGCCCAAACTGGGCTGTTTAGAGGCTCCCTCCATCATGAATTGGTCCAAACTGGGGTTTTTAGAGGCTCCCTCCACCATGAATTGGTCCAAACTGGGGTTTTTAGAGGCTCCCTCCACCATGAATTGGTCCAAACTGGGGTTTTTAGAGGCTCCCTCCACCATGAATTTGCCCAAACTGGGCTGTTTAGAGGCTCCCTCCACCATGAATTTGCCCAAACTGGGCTGTTTAGAGGCTCCCTCCACCATGAATTGGTCCAAACTGGGGTTTTTAGAGGCTCCCTCCACCATGAATTGGTCCAAACTGGGCTGTTTATAGGCTCCCTCCACCATGAATTGGTCCAAACTGGGGTTTTTAGAGGCTCCCTCCACCATGAATTGGTCCAAACTGGGGTTTTTAGAGGCTCCCTCCACCATGAATTGGTCCAAACTGGGGCTTTTAGAGGCTCCCTCCACCATGAATTTGCCCAAACTGGGCTAGTTAGAGGCTCCCTCCACCATGAATTGGTCCAAACTGGGGTTTTTAGAGGCTCCCTCCACCATGAATTGGTCCAAACTGGGGTTTTTAGAGGCTCCCTCCACCATGAATTTGCCCAAACTGGGCTGTTTAGAGGCTCCCTCCACCATGAATTGGTCCAAACTGGGGTTTTTAGAGGCTCCCTCCACCATGAATTGGTCCAAACTGGGCTGTTTATAGGCTCCCTCCACCATGAATTGGTCCAAACTGGGGTTTTTAGAGGCTCCCTCCACCATGAATTTGCCCAAACTGGGCTGTTTAGAGGCTCCCTCCACCATGAATTTGCCCAAACTGAGCTGTTTAGATGCTCCCTCCACCATGAATTGGTCCAAACTGGGGTTTTTAGAGGCTCCCTCCACCATGAATTGGTCCAAACTGGGGGTTTTTAGAGGCTCCCTCCACCATGAATTTGCCCAAACTGGGCTGTTTAGAGGCTCCCTCCATCATAAATTGGTCCAAACTGGGGTTTTTAGAGGCTCCCTCCACCATGAATTGGTCCAAACTGGGGTTTTTAGAGGCTCCCTCCACCATGAATTGGTCCAAACTGGGGTTTTTAGAGGCTCCCTCCACCATGAATTTGCCCAAACTGGGCTGTTTAGAGGCTCCCTCCACCATGAATTTGCCCAAACTGGGCTGTTTAGAGGCTCCCTCCACCATGAATTGGTCCAAACTGGGGTTTTTAGAGGCTCCCTCCACCATGAATTGGTCCAAACTGGGGGTTTTTAGAGGCTCCCTCCACCATGAATTTGCCCAAACTGGGCTGTTTAGAGGCTCCCTCCATCATGAATTGGTCCAAACTGGGGTTTTTAGAGGCTCCCTCCACCATGAATTGGTCCAAACTGGGGTTTTTAGAGGCTCCCTCCACCATGAATTGGTCCAAACTGGGGTTTTTAGAGGCTCCCTCCACCATGAATTGGTCCAAACTGGGCTGTTTAGAGGCTCCCTCCACCATGAATTTGCCCAAACTGAGCTGTTTAGAGGCTCCCTCCACCATGAATTGGTCCAAACTGGGGTTTTTAGAGGCTCCCTCCACCATGAATTGGTCCAAACTGGGGGTTTTTAGAGGCTCCCTCCACCATGAATTTGCCCAAACTGGGCTGTTTAGAGGCTCCCTCCACCATGAATTGGTCCAAACTGGGCTGTTTAGAGGCTCCCTCCACCATGAATTGGTCCAAACTGGGCTGGTTAGAGGCTCCCTCCACCATGAATTGGTCCAAACTGGGGTTTTTAGAGGCTCCCTCCACCATGAATTGGTCCAAACTTGGGTTTTTAGAGGCTCCCTCCACCATGAATTTGCCCCAACTCTGCTGGTTAGAGGCTCAATCCACCCTGATTTTCAAAACAAATGTTGGTGCCAACCTCAACTTACTACAAGGGCCAAATTCACTGCTGGTGACAAGCTCTCCTCACTGCAAGTGCCAAATACACATGTTTCAAGGTGTTTTCCTACTGTCAGAGAGGTGGTATTGAGTGTGTAAAGTTTGTAGTTGTTAGGCTGTGATGTTGGGGTAATAGAGGGTCTTTGGTGTGTTAGATGCCCCCAGATATGCTTCCCCTGCTGTCCCAGTGTCATTCCAGAGGTGTTGGCATCATTTCCTGGGGTGTCATAGTGGACTTGGTGACCCTCCAGACACGGATTTGGGTTTCCCCCTTAACGAGTATCTGTTCCCCATAGACTATAATGGGGTTCGAAACCCGTTCGAACACACGAACATTGAGCGGCTGTTCGAATCGAATTTCGAACCTCGAACATTTTAGTGTTCGCTCATCTCTAATTATAATGTCACAATGGGTACACGCCCCCTACTTGTAGCACCCAGTGGTCAAGATCACAAAAGGACATTATTTGTTTTGCATCAATAGAGAGGTGGGTTGTTTGTTTTTTGCATCATTCAGCCCTATTGTATTATAAATCCTGGAGATAGCTGAGTATCAGGATATACTGAAAGTACCGGAGAAAGTGAATTATTGTAGGTGAAGTCCAGTTCTGCTGTCCAGTGTTGTTACTCTTGCTGAGTTCAGTTATTTTGACAGGCATAACACAATAGACTAGTAAAAAACTAATGTGTCACCTCTTTCCAAAAAAGATATATTGTAGGATACTATAGGCATGTAAGGCAAACTTTGCTCCGTGTGCATAACTGTTATAGCTCCATGAGCTAGGAAGCTATAATAAGGTATCCTAAGAGGTTTATATGCAAAAGTAGGATTTTGCATTATTAAAAATCATAGCCCTATCTAGATAACTTCCATGCTTTGCTATGAAAATGATGAGGGGATTTTGCAACCTCTATCAGCTAAAATAGAGGACTACTATCAGAAAGTGTCTCTTGCTCTGACAGATTAAGGCCATCCATGTAACATCTCAATACTACATTTAAATAGTTGTCCACATTGTCTCCTGACAAAATCAGCAGTTTGTTGAGGTTCTTGGAAGCCAGACAGCTGACTACAACCGTCTGTCCTTGTTTCATTTCTGCTGAAAATATCAGCATGCCAAAATAAACTAAGTTGCAGGAAAAATATTGCTTTTGAGGTAAGAAAAACATAGGGGTGTATTTATTATCATGCCTATAAGAGAAACTGTCTTTATAGCAACCAATCGTAGCACAGCTTCCATTTGTAATTTTGCATTAAAAATGAAACCTGTGCTGGGATTGGTTGCTATGCTCTTGTAGACATGATAAGAATTCTGACATAGTTTTTATAAAGAAAATATAAGCTTAGAAATTTGTTATAAAATAATGCAATAGTACTTTTACTTAAAGGGGTATTCCCACCTCACATACTCAGCAGTCTTCACTCTTGTAAAATCGTCTTCCTTCCTGGTTCCTTGCATCATTTGGTGGGCGGGGTTTCACAGGCAACCTGCCGTTTAGCTCCGCACCCAAATTCGCGTGTAGCTCCGCCCACCCACATTGGACTATGAAATACAGGCAGCAGCAACTCCATTCTGTGTTACATACAGAGACTGCCTGTCTCTGCCATAATGAACACAATTGAATTAGCTAGCCTGATAACTGGGAGAACAGAAGAAATGAAAGCAGCTCCTCTATCTGAGTGCAGGACCTAGGTCACATGGTGTAGACACAGGATTAGCTAGATACACAGGCTCGCTCCCTGCACTTAGCCCCTCCTCCCTCCCCCCTGAGAGCAGCAGATACATCATTTGACTCAGGAGCAGCTAGGTCAGGGCTGTGGCCACAAAGAATTGAATAAAGTAAGATAGTGGATAAACAAAGCAGTTTTGCTGAAGCAATGTATTTAGGAAGAGTCTTACATCCACATTTACAAGCAGTATAGATAGGATCCTTGTGATGGGACAACCCCTTTAAGGGAGTATGTCCATATTAAGTACATGTGAAAAGTCATTTTTTTCAGTACAGTCAAAAACAAATATTGTTGCATGGAATCAGTATAGTTTATATTCCCAAAATATACTGAACAACAGTGGATGATACTTTCTTTTTTTTTTCTGTGTAGATTGTGAGCCCCATATAGAGCTCACAATGTACATTTTTTTCCCTATCAGTATGTCTTTGAAATATGTGATGGAAATGCATGCAAACACGGGGAGAACAGACAAACTCCTTGCAGATGGTTTTCTGTCTTTGGCGGGATTTGAACACCAGGACTCCAGCACTGCAAGGCTGCAGTGCTATCCACTGAGCCACCATGTGGCCCCAACAGTGGATGATACTTTCAATACACAGTATGGCCAAAGCATGGGTGTCTTTTGTATGGGCTCACCCCTAAAGAGATCTAAGGTTATAAATTTCCAGTGTAACATGGTCAGGGGACACTCGTCCACATCAGGAAGAGTGTGTGCCTACATAGGCAGTACGGAGACTTACAAGTCATTCCTGCTCCGCTAGGGATTATGGGTAAAAAATATGCAAATCTATTCTCCTGGATGGAATTAGGAGAACAGAGTGCACTCTGTACACCACCCTATAGAGGGCGACATCCTTAACATCATGAACGACTCAGTTATAAAGTCTTTTAATCATGATGTGGATTTAATTGCCAAATCAGTATTTCTGTCCCAAAAGGAACAGATTCCCAGTTATGGACAGCGCTGTTTCGGCCTATTGGGCCATCCTCAGCATAGCGTAGGGATACTGATTTGGCAGAGTGAGAGACTATAGACCAGGGTCAGGGGACACTCGTCCACATCAGGGAGAGTGTGTGCCTACATAGGCAGTACGGAGACTTACAAGTCATTCCTGCTCCGCTAGGGATTATGGGTAAAAAATATGCAAATCTATTCTCCTGGATGGAATTAGGAGAACAGAGTGCACTTTGTACACCACCCTATAGAGGGCAGCATCCTTAAAATCATGAACGACTCAGTTATAAAGTCTTTTAATCATGATGTGGATTTAATTGCCAAATCAGTATTTCTGTCCCAAAAGGAACAGATAGTCTCTCACTCTGCCAAATCAGTATCCCTACGCTATGCTGAGGATGGCCCAATAGGCCGAAACAGCGCTGTCCATAGCTGGGAATCTGTTCCTTTTGGGACAGAAATACTGATTTGGCAATTAAATCCACATCATGATTAAAAGACTTTATAACTGAGTCGTTCATGATGTTAAGGATGCTGCCCTCTATAGGGTGGTGTACAGAGTGCACTCTGTTCTCCTAATTCCATCCAGAAGAATAGATTTGCATATTTTTTACCCAGTGTAACATGAACATGCAAATGTTTCACGCTATGACTAGCACCCAAACACAACTACCTGTCTATATACAACAGTCAGCAATGTTCTGAAAAACACCAGAAAAATATTGTTCGCCACCAAAGCAGCTTTGACCGATCAATGAATGATCTTATCCTGTGATATCTGGAACTGAGATTCTAGCAGCATATCATTTCAATTCTGTAAATTGCCAGGGGGACTTGTTTTTTCTACTAATGTACATCAGATGCTTGCTTAGAGGTCAGGTTCAAAACCTTGAACTCTGTCATGTTCCTCAAGCCATCTGTAAGGCTAAAGCCCCACATCACAGAAATGCAGCAATGTTTTTAACCAAAGCCAGGACTGGATTGAGCAGAAGGGAGAAGTATAAAAACTCGCTACATAGTCCCCATTCTTTCTGTAGCCATTCTTGGCTTTGGCTGGAAAAAAAAAAACGCAACGAAATCTGCAACATAAAAAGCAGCAGTTCTGCACCATGGGGCCTCAGCCTTAGGGTCCATTCACACTGAGTTCTTTGGCGCTGATTTTGATGCTCAATCTGCATCAGAATCCATGTGGGGAAAAAGCCTCCCATTGACTTTATTTATTTTTATGCTATCAGCATAAAAAGGTGTCAGTATACAATCAGTATGTGCATCAGTCTCAAACTGAATTCAAACGGACTGATGGCATACTGATGTGTGAACCAAGCATAACCCTGCAAGGATGTATGACATTGTGCAGCTGCAGAACTGGGGAGTAGGCTCTAAACACAGCTGGAGATCCTCTCGAGAAGGCAGGGACAGTTTATTATCACCCCTGCCTTCTTGATCACTGAGCGAAAAGAAAAAAGCCAATCCCACATCCATATACACACAAGTTCTAGCTCCACTCTCAGTGACACAACACTGTGTCAGGTATATAAAAATTACTGTAACAGAGAGGGAAATCTATTTTATTCTTAGGCCCCACGTTGTAGAAATGCAACTATTTTTATTGCAGATTTTGCTGCAGTTTGTTGACCTAAAGTCAAGAATGGCTACAAAAGGAATAGGATAGGAATTTCTAGCTTCTGCTCAATCCACTCCTGGTTTTGGCTCAAAAACAGCAGCAAAATCTTTAACAAAAAAGCTGTGTTTCCGCATTGTGGGGCTTTAGCCTTAGGCTAAGGCCCCACATTGTGGAAATGCATGTTTTTTTTTTTATGCAGATTTTGCTGCGATTTGTAAAGCCAAAGCCAGAAGGGGATTGAGCAGGAAGTAGCTTCCTATATATTTCCCATTCCATTTGCAGATATTCTTGGCTTTGGGTCAAAGAATTAAAAAAACAAACAAAAAAAAAACAGCAAAATCTGCAACGAAAAAAAAAATTGTCTCTGCAACGTGGGGCCTAAGCCTAAAAAAGTAGCACTTTGGCAAAATGTAAACAAAAAAGAAAGGGAAATGTGTCTGTTTTAGAACAGTTAAAGAAAAAATGCTGAATAAAAATAACAAAAAGATAAAGCCCTATGTGTCACCGAAAAAAAAAAATATTTGAAATTATAACTTGAAAGTAAAAAAAATGTCATAACTCTCAAAACTACATGTACATAAAAAATGTGTCTGGTCCTGAACCGTAGGAACTGGCCCAATCCTGAAGTAGTTAAAACATAAAATAAAGGCTGAATACAAAGTTTAGAAAAGTAACCATGGAATAGGCTGTCACTTAATTGCGCTTATATCCTTAAGACATACAACATATCAGCCTTGAGAAAATGTCATGAGTCGACATTTCAAATAATAAACTTAATTTAGCGTGCTATTCTCATAGCATTTTATTTGATTTACATGACCAGGCTTTATGAATATTGATGAATATGTAAATTAGACATATTAAATATCAAATACTCTTCTAATATCCACCACTGTCTACTGGCCATTTAACAGTTTCAGGACCAAGTGTCAATGATGTCCCAGTGTACAGGTCAAAATTTGCACTTTTGCATGCATTGCTTTATACACTAAGATTTTTTATTTTTTTTTAATGACTTTGCATATCTATTTATTTTTATCATGCTTACTTATATAGCGCCATCATATTCCGCAGTGCTTTACAGATATTGTCAGTCACTGTCCCAGATAGGGCTCACAATCTACATTCCCTACCAATATGTCTTTGGTGTGTGGGAGGAAACCGGAGTTCCTGGAGGAAACCAACGCAAACACAGGGAGAACATACAAACTCCTTGCAGATGTTGCCCTTGGCAGGATTTGAACCCAGGACTACAGCGCTGCAAAGCTGCAGTGCTAACCACTGAGCCACCGTGCTGCCCATATCGCAACTATTTTACCATGTTTGCTTCAGGACACATAAAGCTTGAAATAAGTATTCATACTGTATTTGATAGATAGATAAATAAATAAATACATACATAAATTATTTATTTATTTTTTTTGCTAGAAGTAGAAAAAAGTTAAAAAAAAATTAAATTTTGCTTCTCTCATCTAAAACAGAATTGTTTTTATATATACTATTGCAAATAAACAGATTAAAATTAGCTTTTCTATTTCTTCTGATTACATGGGATACACATTTATATAGTTTATATTTATAGTTTTCTAATATTATAGCAAAAATTTAGATATGATATGTTTTAATTTCCGTATGACTCCATAGTAACTTTTTAATTTCACAAAATTATCATAGAACAGGACTGTAAACTGTTTTTGTCATTATTAGGCCGGGTTCACACGGAGTTACGTGCCGCGAGATTTGGCACGTAGACGCCGCGTGACCCTTTGCGTGCCGTACACGCTCCCATTCATTTCAATGGGAGCGGGGAGCGTATGCGCCGCGCTAGTTTGCGGCCGTGCATTCACTCGTTCAGAGTGAGCGGCGTTAAAACAGATCCCATTAATTTCTATGGGTGTCGGCATATGCACACTCCTCATTGAAATCAATGGGAGAGTCTTTTTTACCTATTGCTTTCAATGTGATACACACGCGTATGCTGGCACCCATAAAAATCAATGGGATCTGTTTTAACGCCGCTCACTCTGAACGAGTTTTACGTTCAGTATGAGCGGAGCGTTTACTCCGTCTGAAGGCTCCCTTAAGCCAATCTTCCTGCTGGGAGGCAGGTGAGGGGAGGGGCTGGTTGAGGGAGCAGCTTTTAATAGCACAATATGATGGTGATTCAGAAGTTACTTTTACTTCACTGTGATCACCAAAACAGTTCCATTTTGCTGATCACCGTGATACCTTTTCATGTGAGTACAGAGAGACATAGTGTTTTGACATTTGTTCTTTCATGCACGCAGCTAATTTTCTGCTTACAGATATTGCATATTGCCATGGATTTGTCATTTGGCAATCTATATATAAAAATTCCCACAAGGACATGACTACATATAGCTGCTGCCAATACTAGCAGCAGTGGAAACGTCTTTGTCACTGTCACAACCAGTGCCTCCTCTCCCAGAGCTTTCCATAAATCTACTGAAAACGGGCCTCTAAGATGGTGGGGATGCACATTGGCTGGAATTATTACTATCACCACTGCCAACATCCTCTCCCTATGATGTCAACTTGTCATGCTGACCCAATTGCCAGGTTCTATCCCCAAAAGAATCATCATCAACAATTTCATCATCTACCGTGCTATTTTTCTGGCTAATTGGCCTTGGGATTCTTGCATATCCTCATAATTTCCACCTCCAGATTTCTTCCTAGTGCCCCTACCAGCACAACTACTAGTTTGATACCTCCTGCCGCTACTACCTCCACCACCAACAGTCATGTCTTCCTCTGCCACTTCTATTTCCAAAAAACTCTATTGCAACCCCATAGCACAATTAAAACTCCCCACAGACTCCCCAGTGCCCGTCAGTATTTGTCATGGCACTTGTCAAGGCTGCCACTTATCCCCTGTCTTGTTCGCTACTCACTCCCAGCCTAATGTTAATGTAGTACAGATTGGTGATTGCAAATACAAATCTAACCTTTTTGCTGATGACATGCTACTGACTATCACAAGCCCTCCGACCATGCTCCTGAACATGATTAATACACTTTCCCATTTTACTTGACTATCTGGCCACATCCATGTCCAAAATATTACATTAGAATGTCCCCCGGCCACCGCAAAACTGATTGCCTTGAACTTTGGCTTTCAGATTAGGGATACCATATCTAGGTGTTAACCTCTGCAACTCTTTAGAAATCTATTTTAAATAGAACTATGCTACGCTGTCCCAAAACTATCCTTGAAGATTCTTCATAGGATCTACTTGGTTTCCCATAGACTGAATAGTTTCTACTGAAAAATCTTACTCAGCTGTTTGTCAGTCCCCATTCAAATATGTCATAAGTGTCAGTAAACTCTGGTCCTGACAGGCTGTTGTCCCAGTAGACCCCAACCAATCAGACATTATATGTCTATGGTTAGAAAAGGCTTGGGACACGTTGCATACTCACATAGTCACATACTGCGAAGTGCAGTAGCAGTGTAGTGGATTTAAACAAAAAAGTGACTTGTGCTGACGATTTTGAGCAAACTGCATATCAATAATAATAATCTGTATTCACATGTAGTTGTATTGCAAAGGTTAAAAGCCAGGGCCAGCTGCTTGGAGATTGCAGCTAAAAGTTGGTGTAAAAACAGCCAATTTGGCTGTTTCTCTATGGCCCAGACTGGACCCAATATGTGTGGTGTTAGCCTTTTACTGTATCCTCTTAAGCCAAAGTCAGGAGTGGATCGCAGAAGGGAGAAGTATAAGTGCTTCCTTATATTTCTCATTCCCTTTGAAGTCACTCTTGGCTTTGGCTCAAATACCCCTCCCCCCTCCCTGCTAAACCTTGAATAAAAATCACAGCTTTTCTGCAATGTGAAGCCTAAACCTTAATGTCTCATAATGTTCACTATCACAACCTATGTACACACTCATCATGGGTATCGTAGGAAAAGAAAAGGGAACAAAAATTACCATATGCAAATAAACCAGAACAGCATTTTTTATGAGAAATATTTAAAAGTACAATGAGGCAGATTTATGAATGCCAGTCTTCATAACCTTTGAGTTGGTGGAGGGTACATCTCTGCCGGGCCATGCACCTGGAGGGTAATATACATCAGCTCCCATACTTTTACAATATCATTTACTCAAGGTTTCTATGCTCAGCCTTAATGATCAGTATTACTACCTATTTACACAACCCATAGCTGGCATACCTTTCTCACATCCCTTATGCCAGAAATCTGGTGTTCTTCTGCACACCTTCACCACGTTCCCTTTTTGGGAAAGTAGCAAAGGTGGTGCAAAAGTGAAAAAGTCACAATGATTTTGCACAAAAAAATTGCATACAAGGCATTATAAATATGTCCCATTATTCTTACCTTTGATAATATACAGTGCAGTTTGTTGCAACGCAATAAACAGGTTAAAACTAAAATATTTTTAGTATAAAACCCTGAAAATGTATTTGCTGTTAGGAAAAGAAGCCAAGAGGGTATATTAGCCCTTGATATTGATAAGATGTCAAAGATGATGAACAGTACCAAAACAAAACATAATGTTTTCTATCCTTCGACTAAATGGAAGTATTTTCTCTGTGCTTGCAATAGATCCTGCACCTAATTTATCTTCCCCAGTCACCATTCTTGAGTAAAAGAGCAAACTTTAGTTTCATTCAAGAACGTGAAATCATGTTATCTTCCTTTCCTTTTCAGAATGTAAGTGTCTAAAGTCAATTGTTTCTGCTACTCATCCTAACTTTTCATATTCCACAACTCCTCCCTTTTTCTCAAATACAGTACTGGGGACACAGGAGTGACAATTACAGGTTTTTAATATTTTATTATTGACAGATAATGGTATTTATTGCATGAACAGAAGCGTACAAAAAAAATAACATGCATAAGAGACATTAAAACTTGGGGGTAGCTGGAGGAGTACATTAAAATGAGGCAACTAAAGGAGGACATTAAACTGTAGCAGCCCTGAGTTTAATGTTCCCCCACATCTTCCCCCATTGTTTAATGTGCCCCTCCAGTTGCCCCAATTTAATGTACCCCACCAGCTAATCCCACAGTTAAATGTTCCTCTTCAGCTTCCCCAGTTTAATGTGCTCCTCTAGTTGTCCCAGTTTAAACTGCAGCTGTAGGGAGGCATTAAACTGTGGGTGCACCATCAGAGCGACTTTATACTATGGGGTCAATTTGAGAAGAACATTATAATATGGGGGCATATAATATTGGGGTGACTACAGGAGCATTATACTGTGTAGGGAGCACAAAGAGAAAAATATGGGAATAGGTGGAGTCACATTTTGTCCCTTTTTGTGTCCTTTGAAAGTTAGGAGGTATGCATAAGGTCAGGCACTAGAGTCCTTTGTAAACTCAGACAATTAAAACCAAAACAAGAATATTCTAAAATTAATCTAAGAATGCAGACAAAATAAAAGAAAAAAGGAAAGAAGGTGGGGGTACAGGCTGGAATAAACATATGTAAATAAATAAATTGCATTAGAAAAAGTGCATGGTGCTAGTAAATAAGGCTATATCTATACAAAGGGCTAAGGGTTGGAGGTCATAACTGATCTCTTTTACTTCCAGTGGGTATTGTATTTATTGGTTGATATACTGTATATCACTTGTATTGTTGTATTGTATTGTTGTTGTTTTTCTTGTGTAGATCTATTGTTAGTCATTTTTACGACTCAGAAATGCAGTTGATTTAGACTCTCAGCTACTTGTGCAGATTTTATTTGTCAGCTGGATGCTTATAATTATACATTAACAAACAGACCCCAGAGAGAAATCCTAAGGGGCAATGAAACAAATATTATTCTCTGATATTCTACTTTGAATACTTGTAATTCTAAAACATTTCCCACATGCCGCAATAAACATATGTCATCAGATCCAGCTACACAAATGTTTATTGGTAATATAAATGGTACAAAGTCTGGTACAAAAGAGCCAAATCTCAATTTTTTTAATGTTTTTGCCTCTTGTAAAAATTTGAATAAAAAGTGATCAAAGAAATAGACATTTTCCAAAATTGTATAACTATAAAGTACATCTAGCTCCACAAAAAGATGCATTATGCATCCTTGTACATGAAAATACAAAAAGGTTATGGATGTCAGAATATGGTAAATCCAAGAATTTTTTTTTTTTTTTCTTTTCAAAGTATTGAAATTTTCTTAAGGCGTTAATACATAAATTATATATATTTGGTCTCCCTGGAATTGTATCAACCCATAGAATACAGGTGACATATCATTTTGGCTGTACAGTAAACACCGTAAAAACAAATCTTTAGGAAAGTTGCATAAATACGGTTTTTCTACAATTTCATTCCATTCAGAATTTTTTCCCATCTTCCCAGTGCATTGTATGAAATATTAAATGGTACCATTATAAAGTACAATTTGTCCCGCATTAAGCCACGCTGTGCTGTGGAGCGGGGAGGAACGCCTCCTCCCTCTGCTCACACAGCTCGTCTATAGACGTGTATTATCAGGAGGGGAGGGGGCGTTCCTCCCTGCTCCACAGCACAGCGCGATAGGCGCCGCGAGGCAGAAGGACGTCTCTGGCTAATGGTCAGAAACGCCCTTCTGACCATAGAGCACTACGGTACCGACACCGTAAGCTCTTTACACCGGGCACAGATCGGGAAAGCCGACAGTGCGCTGAACTCAGCGCACTGTCGGCTTTCTGGCAGTATATAACACTGCATGTGCCCAAAAGTGGTGAAAGGTCCTCTTTAAACAAAAACAACAAAGGGAGGAAGGCAAGTTGCCATACCCCAAATAAGCAAGCATAAACCAGACAAGACAGAAAAAGAATGAGGGGAGAAGACAGAGGATTACTCTTTTCTGGTAAGTTTTATTTTAACAATTCCCTGGATCCCTTTAGGTAATCTACTCTGTATACATGCTTTGAACATTTCACAGTCATCTCTAATTACCTATTAGGACTACTTATATATCATTTACATGTTTTTATTTTATATGGATATTAATATTTCTGCGCAATTTTGTGCAGCATTTTGCACCTATGATTGCTGTAATAGACAATTTTGTACTTTATTATGATTGATGACTAATCACTTATTTGGTTTCTATGCTGTATAAACTTGCCTTTGCACATCATTCACTGCTTGAAAAGGCTCAATTGTCTTGAGCTAAAATGTTGCATTTTTGTTTGGGGCAATAAACTTACAATTTTCACAATTATCTACTGATTGCTACTTTTTTTTTTTTTTTTTTTACATACCCTCTATTTACATCAACACCAGTATTCTCTCAGAACTTTTCTGTATCCAGTGTTTTCTTTGGTTAATCTACTATGGTCTGTTTAATGTCCAGGTTAAAGAGTTTGTCGAATGAAATCTGCACCATTTTGAAAAGAATCTGATCAGTATGAATCCAACTGGATTCATACTATAAATCCAGCCAGTAACGGGCCCTATTTACTTACCGATACTGGCAGGGGCCGAGATCGGTAAGTGATGCCATGGGCCCCACAAGCATCATCATTATACTCTGGGGTCGTTTCAGAGGCCTTGGAAAGGTAAAGAAACATAATAAACGTGTTACTTACCTTTCCACGCTCCATACAGGCTTCGGGCCTAGTTGTGTGACGTTCCTGATGTCACATGATTGGGGCCTGCGTCCCAGGTCATGTGATGTCAGTACGTCATTAAAGATGACCGAAACCACCAAGGACTGCAGCGGAGCTGGAGATAGGTAAGTAACAGTGTTTTTTGTTTTTGTTTTTTTTTATGTTTGTATCCCCGCACCCCCGCACCCCCCCACCCCCGGATTTCTGATTATTATACTCCAGAGTATAATAATTGTTCAGGGGCCACTATGGGACATACTACTGTGTACTGGGGCCACTATGGGACATACTACTGTGTACTGGGGCCACTGTGGGACATACTACTGTGTGCTGCGGCCACTATGGGACATACTACTGTGTGCTGGGACCACTATGGGCCCTAACACTGTGTAATGGGGCACTTTGGGGCATAATAGAGCACGCAGGAATGCGGCAGGGGGGCGGTCAGTCGAGGTCTTTGGTGTTGGTTAGGAAGGGGGGGCCGCCATGTGAAAAGTTTGCCATGGGGCCCTGCCATTCCTAGTTACACCACTACCCCCGTGGTTTTTTCCCGCTGCGCCTTTTTGCTATGGCCTACAGCCTAATACTGCTCATAGATAAAAGGATTATGCCACAAAAAAATTTTATCCTTCAACCATGACCTGACCATTAAGACCCCTATCGAATGATTTAGACTCCTGTAATATTAGCTATCCAGTGTGGACAACCTATAGACTTGCATGGACGAGTTAAAAAAGATAAAACAAATAGTGCATGCCTTGATATTTTTTCTTAGTGTCTCTTGCCCTGTGAACCAAAACAGATGTGTGACTAGCACCACTGACTATAATGGGTCCTTGTGCTGTCAGTGTACTGTATGTTTTTTTCACGGACAACACACTGACAGAATAATAGTTAGCATGAAAGGATCCAAAACCTGGTTCTGAAATACTTTTTTTCTAATCTGTTTTTATTTTGTGATTGTAGATTTTTTTAAGTCCTGTTTTCTGTACATGATTGTGGGGAAGCCATCTAGCTAGATGAGTTACTATGCTATCAGAGATATGCTTTATATTTTTCACATGAATCATAGGAACCTGTACTCTGAAGAACTACTATAGGCTACTATGGAGAAGTGTGGCAAGCATACCACCTGTGCACAGGTCATTGTGCTGGTAGGAGATGAGCTCTGACATCACCTATTGTCAGCAATGTGATCCTGTGTTATCTGTCTTCATTTTCATAACAGGAGTGTTATAGTTCACTGTAATCCAGCATGTAACAACAATATGATGACTGTTGAAGAATGATCTCTGCAGAACAGGAAGTATCAGCTTATTGTGAAGCTCAGTGATCAGTGTGACATGAAAAATTAGGATCATGGGATAATCATACTCATTAGGAAGAGTGTGCACCTACACAGGCATATGGAGACTTACAAGCCTTTTCTCCTCCACTGGGGATTATGGGTAAAATATGCAAATCTCTTCTCCAGAATGTAATTAGTAGAACAGTGCCTATGTTTGCTGCCCTCTAGGGGAAGCCCCCTTAACATCATGTATGACTCGTTTAATGAGCCTAATAACATAATGCGGGGATTATTGCCAAACTAGTATTTTTATTCCAAAAGGAACAGATTCCCAGCTATGGACAGCGCTGTATCAATAAGCCCCGCATTATGTTATTAGGCTCATTAAACGAGTCATGCATGATGTTAAGGGGGCTGCCCCTAGAGGGCAGCAAACAGAGGCACTGTTCTCCTAATTACATCCTGGAGAATAGATTTGCATATTTTACCCATGAAAAATTAGAAAACATCACCAACAATTATTTATAAATACATTCAACCTAAAAACTTGCTATAAACAAAAAGTCATGTTTTGATGATACAGCCCCTCTACAATGTGTCAGCTTTCAAGTCCCAGAAATCTTTACGTTACTAATTTACTAACAGAATGCTGAATTTTGCAGTTTATTGTTTAGTCTGGATGTCATTTGCCTACTAAAGACATCTGTACACATCAGTTATTTTTAGGCAGGGTAGTGTTTTTCTTTATATTTTTGCACATAAACTCAAACAGCATAGTTACATATTAAGGGATTATTCACATTTCAGCAAATAGTTGCCATGGCAGGAATTACTGTCTGCCATTCCTGACCACCAGGGCATGACATATAGAAGGAAGCGAGTAGCAATGCTATACTCTTTCAGTAACTCCCACAGAAGTAAATGGTAGCGATGCAAACAGCATAGCTTTAAAAAGGAAAACACAAACGATTCTTCCTAAAATGCATTAAATTTAATCCAAATGTTTGTGCATTTGACTCAACAGACCAAATGAGCAACTATTTTAATCTGAAAGATACATTGAAATGTCACAGGAAATGAATAATGTTATCACTCAGCTGTAATATGTGATGGATCAAAAAGACTCTGTTTTGCATTTTAAATAGAATGCATCCCATGCTATCAGCCTGCTAGGTAATTTTATCTGGCTTCAGGTCTCCAGATTTAATTATGGGTACAATTTGCCACGGCACAATAGTTGGATAAATAAGCATGCATATTATCAATGGCATTAACCTCTCTGCTATGCTGATCTTTTGTGCCTGAAATAGAACTTTTACAATCTGTGCCCTGTTTTAAAGACCCAGTCATTACGGGATGTATTTATAGCAGAAATTAGAGGTAGGTGGTTGAATTGCAGTCATGAGTCATCAGCTATTCATTAATAGAAGAGGATAATTTTGGCAATGCTTTGCTTTCTTGGAAGCAAGCGGCGTCTTTCGTACTCCGTGATGATTTTATGTGATATAAATAAGAGGGCTCTATAGGTAATTATTGCTTCTGATTTGTCACTTAGGCATGTTATTAAAGTTCAGCAGAGTATATAAGTAGAGTGCAAGGGTATACCCAACAGGAAATACCCTGCCTCAGCAGCAGCTGGGCACAGGCTGGGTGACAATGAAAGATATCAATGTATAATTACATTCTGTCACATGCTTAGCCTTCTCGTGCCAAAAATACACATATAGCACAGACTTGGTAGCTGAAAAAGTCGATGTATCTTATAGGTTTTGAGGCAACAGTCTCCCTACAAATGCACAGTTTCTATTCATGACAGATATAGTACATAGATAGAGATGAAATGTGAAATCTCCCACTGTTACAAAAGTCAGCTTGTCATGTCTCACCACAATGTTACTTCTAATACTTTTTAGCAGTCTTAACTGGTTTAAGAGTGATGATGGTCAAAAAAAGCTGCTTTCTAAGTTGCAATTTTGCTGTCAGAAAAATCAACTTTTAATTAATGTACAAATGAGCTGACTGAGCATGCATGGATAACCGTTTTTGTTTCTTTTGCCATCTAGCACCACTGACTAATGCCTAGTTCACATCTGCGTTTGGTAATCCATTCAGGGATTCAGGGATTCCACCCCCCACCCCCGAACGGAATACCGAATGCATTGGCAAGCAGAGAGCTTATGAAAGCCAAGGACCCCATAAACTATAATGAGGTCCTTGTGCTTACCGCGCGGTGTCTGCATGGAACATGCGGACAGAAAAGTACTTTGTGATCTACTTTCACATCCGCATGACTTGTGCAGGCAGCGCGCGGAAAGCACACGGACCCCATTATAGTCTATGGGGTCCATTTGCTTTCACTGCTCACCGCTTGTCAATGCATTTGGTATTCCGTTCAGGGGGGGTCCCTATGCGGACTCTCTGAACAGATTACCAAACACAGATGTGAACCAGGCATTACATAAAGATTAACGTGTCCTGATGTACAGCAGACATGGCTACTATATGGCGCTCTTAACAGATCAGCTGCATATGAAAAGCTGCATTTTCTTGGCATGCACTTTGACACAAAAAAAGGTATGACCACTATGTTTACTAACAGTCTCTACAACAACACACAAGTTTGGTTTAAGAAGCAATTATGGTGATGGTAGTTTACCTAAGGCCCCTTACACATGACCGTGTGCTAGTTCAGTGTAGCATTTGGGTTTTTCCCGGATAGCCCACTTGCCCATTAATTTCTGTCGGCCCACGCACATGACGGCGTATTGGGTGCGGATCGACAGTCCAGTCCGCAAAACTCTGGACAGGTCCTATTCCTATTTGGTTTTGCAGCCGTGCTTCAGTGGCCTCTATTCATTTATTACAGAAGCATGAACACACACAGATGACATCAATCATGGCCTGTGGCCTATACACAGCAGTGTGCAAGGGGCCTTAATCCAAAAAAAAGTTTCTTAACCAATTTCTCTGGAGTTATACAGGTAATGGATTATAAAGCAAAGAATGTACAGTATAGTCAAGACTTATTCACGCAAAAGTCAAAATTAGCTGTTTAATGGCAGCTTTTGTAACACCATCAGATGGATGTTTTAGAAGAGATTTCATTTTGTATCCTGCTCCTGAAAAATGAAATCTGTGCTGTGATTGGTTGCTATGGATTATTGGTTGTTATTGCTATTACACTGTTTTAATAAATTTGGGAGAGAATAATGAAGTTGGCGTTATCAGTGTCAGTCTTCGTAACCCCATTGCTGGTGGAGGATGTGCCTCTTATATGAAGAAGCACATACCTCCTCGTAAATTAGGCCCACACTTCGCCTAGCCATGTGCAAGGAGGAAAATCTATGCCAGCATATAAATGAAGCAGATTTCAAGCAGATTCCTGTCATAAATGACCTGTCCATACCACACCCCTTTTAAGGAAAGTGGTCGAGTGTGGCACAAATGCATGATAAATCTGCCCCAATGTATCTATTCACATGGCCATTTTTTTGAGAGTCTGTTTTTTGTGCTATAACTGTAAGGCTGAGTTCACACAGAGTTTTTTGATCAGGAGTTTGAGGCGGAATCTGCCTTAAAATCCTCCTCCAAAAAACGCCTCACCATACAGACCTACGTAATCCGATTGTAATTTGTTTCCGCTAGCGGTATTTTCCGCCAGCAGGAAAAAAAAAAGCAACGTGTCCATTCTTCAGGCGGATTTCGCCTGAAAAAAATCAATGCAAGTCAATGGGAGGCAGTGCACCGGCTTCCCTTTGCAGCATTCCGCTCTGGATTAGGCCCAAATGAATGGGCCTATTTGGTAGGGAGTCTTGCATCACGGACAACGTGGCTGATTCAGCCGCGGAATCCGCGGCAAAAAGGATCATATGGCTTCCTTTTTCTACTAGCTAGCGTAAAAAACAAGCGAGTGGCTCCCATTGAAGTCAATGGGAGCCTTTTTTGGCAGCAGATATTGAGGCGGATTCTGCGTCAAAGGAAAGTAAAAGATGCCTCCTGGCAGGCTCTGGGGAAAACTGGTGGGTGCCATAGGCTCTGCTAACTAGTACAGTGTTGGATTATTGGTAGCTTGTTTTGGTTGCAATGTTTGAGCTGTCAGCTGTGTGCTGCATATCTGAAATTTGCTTTAGCAGCAATTCCGCCACTTTGAGTTGGTTAAACTGCAATTCCATAGTAAAATAGGCCATCAATTTCTTATCAATGAAGTTTGACACCTAGCCCCTCACCAATCGGCATTTCTGGACGGCTGGGTTTGGTACTATACAGTGCAGTGACTCTACATTGTATAATATACTTTATATTTTATTTATTCTTATACGCCTTATTAAACTGAACTCATGACATCCGGCAAGTATTAGAATGGATGTACATTTGCAGACAATGCAACGAATAGAGTTATTTTTCACTAGTTACGTATTCAATTCACTAGAATAATTCTTCATACCATAGCCTCTTCTTTGTCATTTACAAGACAAAAGTACTGACATTGCCTTTACAAAAAAAGATTGTAATGCTTAGATTAAAAATGACTCAAGGACAAGTGCTATAACAAATCAATTCACAATTGCAGATCTGCTTTGCAATAAAAACGGTAATTTTCTATGTGACTGAGACAGACAATCCTTCTGTAGGAGGTTGAAATTATGGTGAGTAAAACTATTCCATCAGTCATTCTATTCTTAGACATTTCTAAAGACTAGGAGACATTTTTATAGCATACAATTTCTATTATTGTAGGCAATGATACTTAAACTACATTTTTAGCCAAGTGAAAAACATCTATTGTGTCACTACCTTAAAAATAGCATAATAGGAAAAAATGTTAAATTTTGATGTAGTATTTCGTAGCCTAGTGTTATTTAGTGGAATACAGCAGTTACCTACCCTCAAGTAGCATGTGGGAAGACAACAGCTCCGCGGAGAGGCCTCAGCCAATACCAAGTGTCCATGACAGAAATACAGTAAGTCATTATTTATTTATTTATTTTTAGTCCAGTGTATTGTTGTATTAAAACCACATTTAGATGAATTTAAGAGATTCCAGACATGTTTTACCCTAGATTCACACAGAGAAGTTTCACCCATGATTTCCCAGCCTGAACAGTGCACAGGGAGAGGAACTCCTAGCGTTATACTTATCTATGACCCTAGGAGTCCCTGCCACTTGTCGGTGAAAAAAATGGATGAACTTTATTGACCTTTCTTTCTTGACACAATTCGTCTAGATTCAGTTAAAAATGGATCCATTGATTTTTATTGGGTTGGTGTTTGCGAAAACAGACAAAAATAGTGCATGTCAGTTTCTGTTAAAAACTTACTGTCAAAAAAGAAACATGTGAACAGACATATTAGATTCAATGTGTTCTCAGAATGGACGTGCCAAAAATGGCCATCATACATCCGTTTTTCACGGTCATGTAAATAAGCTCTAAGACAGTTCAGACATCAAATGTATATTCATATTAGTTGTTATGCAAACATATACAGGAGTGGGGTCACTCATTTCCAAGATCTATTGCTTCAAATGATCCCTGCTTCAGCCTGATTGTTGTTGTCTTGCCTCTCTCCAATAAGCTTGGTGGTGGTGACAGGAGAGGCACACCAGAGGTGCCATACACAAAGGTATATCAAAAATGGAGAGAATACTGAGGATTAAGTGAGACCAGGTAGAGGCATTATAGAATATATATATATCTTGTTATATCTGTAGCATAGAGATTGGGGAGTTATGGTGTATTGAACGTTATGCTGTAAAATGTAAAGAGAAGGGAATGGGAGATTTTATAATACATTGGTGGAAAAGGATGGGGCAATGATAAATCATACTTGGAAATCTTTTGGGGAGATCTTGCACAGTGTTGCAGCACAAACATTTTATTGACACAATCCACATCACTTTGCTGTTTTTTTGTAATAAATTGTAAGGGAATTACTATAGGAGCAATTCCCAGTAGCTGCTGGTGAACCCTGGGGGGAGGGAAATAACAAGACAGTGAACCCTAAGCTGAACCCACCACTGCCCCTACTTGCTTGCCTCACTGCCCTAGGTGGCAGAGGACAACTGGTCAACAAGCCCCTCCATATAGATATGTGATAACATAGAACGCAGACAAGACAAACAACAGAGGGAGGTCAGCTAGCCAAGGGTCTCGTAACAGTCTAGCAACACAGTACAAAATCGTAATCCAAGAGAATAGTCACAAGTGAAGCCAAGGGTCAGAGATCAGTAATACCATAGTAGCAAAAAGAGGACAGAGTCACAATAGGCAAAAAGCCTGTGTGGGCTGATGGGCTGTATCTAGAGAGCCCAGAACCCACCCTAGACTTGATTGGTAGACAGGCTGTCAATCACAAAGGCAAGGCTAGAATTAACTATTTGATGAACAGAGAGAAACAAGGTGCAGGAGATGGTTATGGTGGAAATTCAAATACGGAGGAGAGATAATAGTTTTTCATTGCACTGTGTGAATACTGCTCTAAGGAAAGAATCAAACTGAACATGCTTCCTGTGCCGTAGCATGCGCACAGAGGATGGCGCAGAGACCTGAACTGGCAGAGACGTTACATAAATTATGGCCACATATAATTTTGATCTGCACCCCTCCAACATAGACTGTTTAATGACCATATAAATTGCCTGTGCCCCCTCCTCCTTGTTATGGTCTCTATACAAAGCTACCAGAATATGAAACTGCAGTGCAGGAGCAGTCTTCTTGGCAAGAGCCTATTTAAAACAAGCAACTAAGCTAGTGTGATGGCTAAGTTTGCCAAGTTGGAGGCTGAATGGGACATTAGATCAGGGGTAGCGCAGCTGCAGCATGACCCTTCCTTTAGCAACCAGGGGAATGTCTGCTCCTGTAAGAAGGGAAATGGTAGCATAGGAAAGGACAGACAGGTGCTGGTAGTCGGTGGCTCAATTACTAGGGGTACAGATAGGGAAATCTCTCACAAAAACTGAAATACTGAATTATTTGCTGTCTTCTGAACGCTTGGGTTTGGTATATTGTGGATCAGGCTAACAGATTACTGGGAGGAACTGGTGAAGACCCAGTGGTCATGGTGCACATTGACACTTAACAAAGTTAGAGGTATGTGGAAGATCTTAAAATTATGACCTTATGGACTTGGGTGGAAAGCTTAAAGCAAGGACATCAAAGACAATATTTTCTGAAATACTACTGATACAACAGGCCAAACAAGAGAAGCTGCAGAAATTAGGGCAATATACAAGTGGCTCAAGAGCAGGTGTAGAAAGGAGGGATTTGGGTTCTTGGAGAACTTGGCCAACATCTGTGTTGACTACAGGCCCTTTAGTAGGTATGGGCTGCACCTCACTGGAAGGGTGCAGCTGTGCTGGGAGAGAATGTGGCTAGAAGAATGGAGGCGTGTTTAAACTAGGGACTGGGGGAGTGTATAAATTGTATAGAATAGGGGAATAGTGTACATAGTGACAGAAGGCCAAGCAAGAAAACTGGGGGTGGAGAGGAGGAAAGGGTGAGAACAGTTAATATAAAAATGCAGAATAGGAGTAAAGCAACTAGATTATATTTATTATAATGCCAGAAGCCTTAACAACATGATTGATGAATTAGAAGCAATAATGTTGGAAGAGGTACATGCCATAGTGGAGAGAAGCGAGACATGGCTGTATGACAACTATGACCGGGCTGTAAATATACAGGGATAAGTCTATTCAGAAAAGAGTTTACAAATAGGAAAGGGGCAGAGGTTTGCTTACATATAAAATCCTGAATACAGTCAGTACAGCAGGATGACTTCTCTCCAGAAAATGAACATGTAGAAATAAGGGGTGAAAAAAAATAAAATACTAACAGGGGTTTGTAATAAGTCTCCAAGTACGGTGGAGGAAGGGGAACAGTTACTAAAGGTCCAAACAGAGGAGTTAGCTACAAATAATGCAGTCATTACTATCATTATTATTACCATTTTAATGACTTATGAAGGACTTCAACTACTCTGATTATAAACTGGGAAAAAAATCTTGCAGATCCAACAAAGGGAACAGGTTTTTGGGTACAATTAAACATAACTAACTTTCCCATGTAGTGCAAGACTCCCACGAGATGGGGCAATTCTAGACCAAACTTTAACTAACAGATCTGACGGAATGTCACCTGGATAATAGTAAGCACAGCATAATACGTTTTCAAGTATCCTTTAATAAGATGTATAGTGGAAGAGGTACAAAAACACTAAACTTCAGGAAGGCCAATTTTCATTGGCTAAGCATTGACCTTAAGGACATAAACTGGGACAGTGTCCGTAAAAACAAAAATATAAAGGCTAAATTGAACATTTTTAAAAGTATCTTAAATAAATACTGTGAAAGATCTTTACCATATGGGAATAAACATGTAAGGTTAGGTTCACACTACCATTATTTAATGTTTGTTGCCCTCATACATGACAGGATAAGATTTACAAAATTAAACAAATGTGACAGAAGAAAGGATCGGAAGAAAGAATCCGTCTTATTGTCTAGAATAGAGTCAAAAGGAATGGGCTCAGACAGAAGATGTTCCCATTGTGTTAGTTAATCTGATATAGTTAATTTATTTTCCTTTCATCAGATAATGGATGACAGCAACGGACATTAACAACGGTAGTGTGAACATAGCCATGGGGACAAAATAGAGTGGTGAGGAGCACAATAAATGATACAAAAAACACAAACTATTAAAACAGTAGTGAAGTGAAGAAGTATTAAATAATATTAATGAGAAAAACAAGATAGGTAAAAGATAAAGGTGACCAACATTGAGATAGAGGTTAATCCCTAGGGAAACTAAAAATAACCTCATAATAATCTTCAGTTACATAACTATTACATTACTAAAACTGAAGCTGTGGGTCCTCTCAAAAATAATCTGGCAGTAATGGTGGAGGAAGATGAGGAAATGGCAGATCTATTACATGCCTTCTTCTCTACTGTATTTACAAAGGAAAATGTAAAGACTGGTGATACGACTAGACATAATAGAAATTCTCTATAAAATTTCACCTGTTTAAACAGGATGAAGTGCAGAGGTGTCAAAACCATAGAATCAACAAATCACTGTGTCCTAATAGTAATTCAACCCCTTGGTTTTGAAAAAAATTAAAACATGGTGA
The DNA here is from genome assembly GCF_031893055.1 of Leptodactylus fuscus. Taxonomy (NCBI): domain Eukaryota; kingdom Metazoa; phylum Chordata; class Amphibia; order Anura; family Leptodactylidae; genus Leptodactylus; species Leptodactylus fuscus. The sequence goes on from NC_134269.1 coordinate 120,797,641, forward strand.
TAGACAGTTCCCTGTATCTAATATTTAAGGACTCAATAGAAACCGTCTCTGTCCCACAAGACTGGAGCATAACAAATGTTTTATCAATATACAAAAGCAGGTAAAAAGGTGAACCTGGAAACTATAGACGGGTAAGTCTAACTTTAATGGTAGTGGTTTTCTAAGAGATGCTATCCTGGAGTATTTTACTGAAAATACCATTTTATTCCCCATTCAGCATGGGTTTATGATCTAATCTGAGCAGATTCTAAGAAGAGGTCAGTTACCTGGACAAAGATAATATGGTGGATGAGGTGTATCTGAACTTTTACAAGACTTTTGGTAACTTGCCACAAAAAAGGTTTGGTATAAAAATGAAAATAATGTGACTGCAGGGAAACATGCATTCGGGTTCAAAACTGGTTCAGTGATGGGAAACACAGGGTAATTGTTAAATGGGGAAATATTCAGACTGGGTCACAGTCACCTGTGGGGTGCCATTGGTCCTCTCCTTTATGTTAAGTTTGTTTACATGATCGAAGGTTTATAGAGCAGGGTGTCCATATTTGCAGATGATACAAAACTCGGTAAGGCAATCAAAAATGAGAAGGATAGTAGAATATTACAGGGGGATCTTGAAGCTTGGAGTAGAGTTGGCAAATGAAGTTTAATATAGAATAATGTAAGGTTATGTATTTTGGTCGAATAAATAAAATGTAGGATTATGTACTTAATAGTAAATTACTGGGTAAGGATTTTGGTGGACAGTCATGGCAGCAAATAGATTTGTTTACTTACATTTACATTTAATTCATGGAGATGAACAGGATGACAATAATGGACAATAACGTCAGTACAGTAACAAACAGACAGAACTCCCTCCATCTATGTCCCATTGACTGTTATGCAAAAAACACAATAGATAATTACTTATAACATGTTTGTAACAGAAACAAAAGGACTGCATACACGACTTGCATCAGGAAATTAAAAAACAAAATACTTTTGTCATGTTTTTGTACTTTGGGATGAATGGAGATGGACACCTGAGGGAGCGAAGGCTGTATCTGTCTTTAACCCCTTGGGGACACAGCCTAAAAGTACATAAGGATCAAGCTTCATTTTTCAAAACTGACATGTCAGTTTATATGGCAATAACTTTGAGGCACTTTTACTTAGACAAGTGGTTTTATGATTAAGTTTTTTCGTGACACATTGTACTTCGTTAGTGGTAAATATTTATCAATATTTTTGTATTTGTTTATAAAAAAAATTGGAAATTTGGCTAAAATTGCAATTTTCAAAACGTGAAAAGTGCTTTACAGACAGTCATACCATCCAAATACATTAATAAATATTATCTCCCATATCTCTGCTTTATATTGGCATCATCTTTTAATCATCCTTTAATTTATTTTGGACGTTAGAAGGCTTACAAGTGTAACAGCGATTTTCCAGATTTACAAGAAAATTTCCCAAACTAATTATTTAGGGACCCCCTTCATTTCTGTAAGGGATTATAAAGGCCTATATAAGAGAAACTCCAATAACCCTATTTTCAGAGTTAAACTCCTTAAATAATTCAAAACAGTATTTTTGATGGGGTTTTTTTTTAACCCTTTAAGCATTTCACGGGAATTAAACCAATATTGTGAAATTTAGACATTTAATTTTTTTCAACAATACATTCATTTAGCTCTAAATTTAAAAAATTCACAAACCATTAAAGAAGAAAATGCATCTGTTTTTTATGCAATTTCTCCCGAGCACAGAAATACCCCACATGTGGGTGTCAACTGATGTTTGGGAACATGGTGGCACACGGAAGGGAAGGACTGCAACTGAATGTTTGAAAAGCAGATTTTGCTGAAATAGTTTTCAGGTACCGTGTCTCATTGCAGAGCCCCTAGAGTACCAAAACAATGAAAACTCCTCAAAAATTATCCCATTTTAGAAACTACATTCCTCAAGGAATTTCTAAAGGGAAGTTATCATTTTGAACCCGAGTGCTTCCCAAAAATTAATGTACAAATTGAAAATTTTAATTTTTAAAGAAATATGCAATGTCAGTGCTCAATAGGTCGTGCCCACGTGTGTCATCAGAGACATGCACTCCTAAAACTATTAAGTGAGCTATCCTGGGTAAAAAATTTAAAAAAAGTTGTAAATGTGGCCATAAACTACTTTTTGGACACACGTCAGGGCTCAGAAATGAAGAAGCACTATGATTTTTAGCTTTTGGAGTACAGATTTAGAGGGACTTTCTGGACACCATGTTGTTTTTGCAGAGCCCTAGAGGTATCAGTAAATTGGATTCCCCAAGAAGTGACCTCATTTTGTAGGGGCAATTTTAGGGTCTCTGCAAATGTGACATGGCATCCAAAAACAATCTAAATCTGCGCTCCAAAAGCACATAGTGCTCCTTCACATCTGCGCAGTCCTGTATACCCAAATGGCAATTTACGCCCACATGTGTGACACTGTTGTATCCAGGATAATGTACATAATGCTATATTTGGGTATAAACTACTGTTTGGGCACATCCGGGCACAGTAGAGAAGGAGCGCTATTTGGTTTTTAGACGTGCCAGTGGAATCTGCAGACATGTGACACCATTTTGGAAACTAAACCCCTTAAAGGGATTTAGCAAGTTGCGTAGTGAGCATTTTTAATCCTTGAGTGTTTTGGAAATTGCAGCTTGTCCGCACGGCGGTTTTTAGCACAAAGTGGGCATGGGATTTGCTAGAATCCCATCTACTTTGCCTGTATTGTAAAACATTTCCATTCCGTGGGACACCGGCCTTATATTGTTTATAAAATGCATTCCTAATTTTGCAGTATTTAAACCCATTTGTGGGCATAAATCAATTATTTTTACATCACCATCTTCTGAAATGCATAACATTTTTATTTTTTGGTTGACAGCGTTGGTTGATGGCTTATTTTTTGCAGGATGACCTGTGCTTTTTATTGGTACTATTTTGGGATACATATAACTCTCTGATCATTTTTTGGCTGAGGTCCCATGTTGCGGAAACGCAGCTTTTTTTGTTGCAGATTTTTTTTGCGTTTTTATGAGCCAAAGCTAAGAATGTCTACAAAAGGAATAGCTCTTATACTTCTACCTTCTGATCAATCCACTCCTGGCTTTGGCTTAAAAAACGCAACAAAATCTGCAACAAATAAAGCTGCATTTGCGTAACATGGGGCTTCAGCCTTTATAGCATTTCTTGTAAGACAAGATGGCAAAGAATCATTATTTACGGCATTTATTTTCAGTTTTATTTTTTCATTGTTCACCGTACAGGTTAAATAATGTTTCAGTTTTATTGTACCCCCTATTGGGGCTCAGCTATAACTTACTACCAACACCGGCTCCAGCAGCCATGGTAGGCTTTCGCTGTACTAGTACAGCAGTTTACCTTAAAGGGGTTGGCCACTTTCAGACCAATATTGACAAACAAGTGTACAATAAAAAGATATACAACTTTCCAATATACTTTCTGTATCAATTCCTCGCGGTTTTCTAGATCTCTGCTTGCTGTCATTCATTCTGTTACTTCTAGAGGATAAAACTCTGACCATGGTCATGTGATGAGCACACAGGTGTACAGCTCGTTATAGTCACAGCACAGTGATCAGACATCTGCCTGGTAATCATCTGTGCACCTGTGTCCTCATCACATGACCATGGACAGTAAATCACATGACCATGGTCAGAGTTTTATCTTCTAGAAGTAACAGAAGGAATGACAGCAAGCTGAGATCTAGAAAACTGCGAGGAATTGATACAGAAAGTATATTGGAAAGTTGTATATCTTTTTATTGTACACTTGTTTGTCAATATTGGTCTGAAAGTGGCCAACCCCTTTAAGATCTAGCCAGCTGCATCGTAATAGTGCGGTGCTCATCGCCAAGGGGTTAATGCTTGCTGTTCTCATTATGTTATGGATGAGAGCACCATACATAAGTGTGAACCCATCCTTAGTATTTATTAAGGGAAAAGCTCTGACTTATACACTAAACATAACAAAAGGTCTTTATTGACATGACAGGTGCTAACAATGTTATTTTGGCCTCCACCAGTCCTGTATACATTGTTATACTTTTTTCCAACTGCAGAAACTGAAGCAGACGGACAGGCAAATATAACCAAAGCCAAGTCTACAGTACATACAGTAGTTTGGAAGTTTATGCATGTATATATCATATTACAATTTGCACTTATGCAAAGCTGGTCTATCCAGATACACGTCTTGTTTTGTTTTTTTGTTTTTTTTTCTTACACCCTTAGCCTGCTCTTACACGGCCATAATGTAAGTCCGCAATTGAGGGTGATCAGCAACTTGCGGATCGTAAAATCATTAAGACCTGGAACATCTTCATCATGCTTACGATTTTTTTTTTGTGATAATGTCATCATGATACAACTTCCTTGCCATCCTGTACTTTCAATGCTGCAAACTATTGGGGAGTTTGTAAAAGCAAAAGGCATTTATATATTCATGCCATTTCATATTCAATATAGTTATTCTATTCTTCATTAGCAGAAACATCAGAGGTGCACATAATTTAGCATTCTTCAGCACAAAGGAACATGAAAAGAAGATTAAATAAAGACATAAAAATCTCAAGCATTTACCTCTAAAATTGCCAGCAGGAGATTTTTTCACCACTGGGAGCCAATTACTTGCTGAATGCTTCCAGACTTGCTCTCTGTCAGGACATTCAATAGTTTCTCTGGATTGAATCTGCTATTCTGCCTTACAGACTCCAACATCCCCCTTGACTTCATTATCCAAAGTTGGATTAAACGAACATTTTGTATCATTTATAACTGTGAAGGCAATGCAGATAAGTGTGTGTCTTCAATTGTGAATTTTAAAATATGTTTAAGTATACAAATGCATGTTGTGTATTCCCACCTATATCACTCTGAGTACCAAGATAGATTAAAAGATAGATAGATAGATAGATAGATAGATAGATAGATAGATAGATAGATAGATAGATACATACATTCACAAATGAAACTACCTGCATGTAATGCTATTGAAAAAAATAAACAATCTGCAACCAATCGCTATGGAGTAATAGGTTAATAATCTTTAAGAGAGTTCTTCTACCATTTCCTGTAGTTACTTAAGGAGGATCTGTCTGATATACATCATCTTAATCTTGCCGTACTCCTGATCAATTTGGTGTTTTACGATCCGTCCACCCATTCAAAAAGATATGGCCCCTGAAAGATTATATGGAAACTAGCTTGGTTTCTCCAAGTGGGTGGTAACCTTATGTTTTTCTCTGAGAAAATAAAATTTTCCCGCCCACACGATGACCTGGTCAGCTAATCAGCATATCATTTTCCAGGGGTCATATCTTTTCAATGGGTGGCCACATTTAGAATAGAAAAACACCAGATTGTTCAGGAGGATAGCGAGAAGCCAATGAGTTTTTTTCTACTTGGAGACAGATCCTCTTTTAAAATGAGTCTACCACTGCCAAAATAGTTTCTATACCACAGAAATACTATTTGGAGAAAAGTAATGGGACACAGCTTCTAGTTATTTTTTCAGGTTTTCAGGTAGCCCCTTTGTCTCAGGTGTATACAATCCCACACCCCACACCTAGCCATACAGTCTGCCTTTACAAACATTTATAAAAGAATGGGACATTCTAAAGAGCTAATAGAATTCCAGTATAGTACTGTAATAGGACATCATCATTGCAACAAGCAAGTTCCTGCAAGTCAACTGTGAGTGATGTTATTGAAAAGTGGAAGCATCTAGAAAATACAACAGCCCCATCACCAAGTGGCAGTCCATATAAAGCTATTGAGCATGGGCTCTGATGGATGAGGCACAATACACCTAAAAGTTAGCAACATTCTGCTTATAAGGAGGAGAGCTCATCTCCAGTCTGTTAGGGGTTGCTAGACACAATCTTGAACAGACAAGTGGTTGGAACTAAAGGAGGCTTGGCCAGGGTTGGTTCTCCTGTGAATACTGGAGAAGTGCAAGCTCAGTATCTGTGCAAGTGGCAGTAAGAAAGGAAATGTATCTGGTGGTTTGCTGCTGTATTAACCTGTATAGTGGCTTAAGAGGTGCTCCTCATGGCCAGAAAAAAATATCTGCACATTTTAGCTGTTCTTAGGTCACAAAAAAAAACCCTGCTCAATTTTCAGCGACAAAGCTGTCTACCTTTGAATCGCTTTATCATTGTCAAAGTTCCAACTCAGTGGAACTCCACCTCATACTAGAGCATCTCTGTGAGAAACAGAAGGCAGTGAGCGATTTTTGCATGCAGCAGACCACAGAGACAATGTGTTTGAGATATGTCATTGTACTGGCTTCTATAGCCCTTTGAAGAAGCCACTAAATTTGTCAGCAGGGACAACTGTAGCATCAGCGATGTCATGCCTGTATTGTATAACATAAAGGAAACCCTTAGACTCATGCAATGAAGTATGGAGGAGGAGGAACAGTTTCCATCTCTTTATTCAATGTCATTACCATGTGTTGATGGAGATGGAGGAGGATTCTGGTCTGGGTCATTACGGTAGAGGAATTGGGTCTTGAAGACAAGAAAGTGGAGGAAGGATGAAGACTCTACTTTGGATCTCTTGGTGTGTCACAGGCACAGCCAGGAGAAGACACTTACTCTCTAAACATGATAATGATAATAGCGACCACATGGCCAAGAACACTAACCATGACAAGCCCCTGGACCTGCACATATGCTGGCAAGCATGGTAGGCTGTATGCTCCACTGCATACATAAGGATAAGCATATTATTAGCATCAAACCAAGGGAGGAGAAATGGATGGCAGTGCTCTTAGACCATCACTACAAAGATGAAATGGGAGAACTCTTCCCTGCTTCCCAAGGGAAAGAAAAATTAGAATATTATCAGGATGGACTATATATCCAGCTTGTTACAATGTTTAGAGAGACCACTGCAACTGCCAGTTGCATGTTTACCCATTTTACACAGCCCCCTACTCCAATCCCATACTCCGTACACAGTAACATTCAGGGAGAGACAGAAACAATTCTCAATGCAAAAGCAGGGAAAGAGCAAAAAAAAAAAAATGTTGGACTTTGCAGAAAGGATCCAAAATTTGTTATAAAGTATATTACAAAATGTAATGGCACAAATACTGCCAGAAAATCAGTGTTGTCCATATGTTTAGTTACGCTTTAATTTATATTATTTGGGTACAAATTTTGTTAAAAAGAGTATTGAGACTACAATTGATGTATATGTATGATAATAGTCTTCATATACTGTATACATCCAACCAGTCACTACAGTACTGTAAGAGTAAGGCTAGGTTCACAATTTTCAGTCTGTTGTTCTGACAGAGTGACAGACGCTGCACCCTCAATTTTGAATCCACCAGAATTCACAGTCCACTCAGGAAGATATGATATGAGGATATAAGATGTTCTTCATGAATTGCAGCTCCCACTGAATGTAATTGATTGAACCTCTTATCATGATTGACAGGAGGCCAAAGAGTGTATAGCATTCGGCAAATCAACGTTGGTTCTGCAGCAGGCTTGTCCTTGCTAGTCAGGAGAGCTGGCAGATTGCTGTTACAAGGGAGCTGACTTTTTCTCATAGGAATGAATTGACTAGCATTGATTGGCCAGGGTAAAGCATTCGGCCAAACAACGCTGGTTCTGCCGGAGGCTCGTCTGTGAGGAGGCGGAGTCTAACATCGGACCACAGCAGTCTCCATTGTGGTCCGATCTTAGACTCCGGCTCCTCACAGACGAGCCTCCTGCAGAACCAGCGTTGATTGGACGAATGCTGTACACTGGCCAATCAACACTGGTCAATGCATTCCTATGAGAAAAAGTAACCTCCCTCGTAACAGCATTCTGCCAGCTCTCCCGACTAGCAAGGACGAACCTGCTGCAGAACCAGCGTTGATTTTCCGCAGGCTCGTCTTTGCTAGTCGGGAGAGCTGGCAGCTTGCGGTTATGAGGGAGCTTACTTTTTATCAGCGCAACTTCAAGCGCTGTGCAGTTAAAGTGCACAGACCCCATAGACTATAATGGGGTCCGTGTGCTTTAACTGCACAGCACTCCTCCTAAACACTCTCCTCCTGCTACTTGTGGACTTGGTGACTCTCCTTTAGTTGAATAGTGGTTTCCCCTGAAACAAGCATTTTTTTCCCATAGACTATAATGGGATTCGATATTCGATCGAGTAGTCGAATATTGAGGCTCTACTCGAAACGAATATCGAATCTCAAATATTTCACTGTTCGCTCATCTCTACAAATAAACAAAGGCAGAGAATGCCACAACCAGAGACAGAGCAACCAGAGTCTTGTAAATCTGGAAAAATGCTTACACTTGTAAACCTTCTAACCTCCAAAATAAAATAAAGGACGATTAAAAGATGATGCCAATATACAGCAGGGATATGGCAGATAATATTTATGTGGTCTAGCTGAATAGCAGAGCATGTCACATTTTAAAAATTCCTATTTTTCTATAAATACAAAAATATTGGTCAATATTGATCACTAACATGAATTACAATGTGTCGCAAAAAAAATAATCTAAAAATCATTTGTATAAGTTATAGCATCTCAAAGTTATTACCATATATAGTGACACATGTCAGTTTTGAAAAATAAGAGCGTTTTCTTAAGATACATTGGGGCTGCGTCCCCAGGGAATTAATTAAACCGTGCTGTATATCACTTATAATATCATGTTCCATAACATATTCCTGTATATATTCCCGTAACAGTTTCTCCACTATGGATATTAAGCTGTCTGGTCTGGTCTGTTCTGAAAGTAGGCCCCACATCTGCCTTATGTCAGTTTTTTGGTACTGTACCAGTCACTGGAGAATCCCTAATATTAAGACTAGGAGTACAGCAATGATTGGAGCTAAAATGTTTAAGTACTTGTTGGTGTAATCCATCTATACCTGTGGCCTTCTTCATGTTTAATTTGTTTAGCTTAGCTAGGATCGTATGTCATATGGGTCAATAATTATACATTAATTTTAACACAAATAAATGGTTACACCTTCTGTGTATTTCATTAGGTAATTATTCAAAATGTTAAATACTGTTAAACTGAACACCCATAGAAATTATTCTGAATATAAATGATTCTGAACATTAATATTTTTATAAATTTTATACAGTGGTTTTTAACAGATGTATTAATAAAAATCTAGAGCTAAAATGTCCATTAGCATTAATGTCAGCTTTGACCATAGTGTAAACTTTTAAACATGTAGTGCACTTAAAAAAATCCAGCAGCCTGGGAAATCTAAGTACACAGTATGTAACCTTGCATGCATCAAGGAGAAATGGTTCCCCGGAGAAACACTGGCAGTGTGCACCTTTTGTCATCCTGATCATGTCTCTGTAGGTTTCATGAAAATTTTCATCTGAAATACTAGATTTTTATGTGGTTTATGGCTGGATGTATTCTCATACAGGTTGGCAGTTGTGTCAGGACACTATAGATGTTAGGATGTTTTTAACTTTTAAACCTAGAGACAGTTGGGCAGATTTCTAAATATGTTAGGGCACCCTGCTCCGCCCAAATTTAAGCCCATCACAGAACGGGGGTTGTGGCATATGTTTTCCTCAAATTACGAACTGCCCCAAATGTGTGCCACAATATCATCATATCACAATAGCATAAAGGAATTGATAATTCTCCTTCATTGTCTGGGATTAAGACAGAACCAGAACCAGCGTCTTGTTTTTTTTGTTGTTTTTTTTTTGGGGGGGAGGTTAATTAAAAACTCCTTCATTAACACTCAGTCATCAATCGAGTATACAATGTACTGCGATGCACTGCAGGCTGAATAACAGTACACCATAAATAGATACATTCAGCATACATAGCATACAGTGACATATACAGCAAGGGCTAACTTACAATTTAGACAACACCACATGCTACACTACCATACATTTAACTAAACACACAATAAAGTACAATCAACAAAGACATCAGACATGTGATGTGATGGGGGAATGGGAAAAAGGGGAAATGGGGGGAGGGGAGATTTATTTGAAAGACAATATACAAGAGGATAGTGGGTGAAAGAGAAGGACCAGTCCTCTTTCTTTCTTTTGGGAAGGATGATGGGGTGTTAGCCGTACTATCTTTCCATAGATTTTCTCGGCAGGCACCTTCATGAAAGGGCTTATTTCAGCTATATACTGGCTCCTCTCATCAACAGAGGGCTTCCCTCTTTCATAAATATATGTTGAAATGGAACGAGGGACTTGGCAGACAGATCTCACCCTGTCAGTGGCAGATCAAATGGTCCCGTGCAGCTAAGTCTTCCACATGTGTAACTTTTCAGGGTACACAATACAAAATCCTGATGCACTGGTACCACACCCATGCTTTGTTACACACCCTTAACCCTGCTATACCCGCCACTTGTTGGAGATGTTTCTCCGCATTAGGTACCCTTCGCCACATTTTCTGTGATTGCCCTCTGATCCTTGAATTCAAGTACTTATTGGGAAAAAAATGGTATTCCTCTACCTTTGCACCACTACAAAAGCCCTCATAGCGCTCCACTGGAAGGGTATGCAGGCTACAGGCTCAGCTCTTGTAGTTCACATGAAGGGTGTCCGCAGCCTGGAATTCTTGACAGCTACTCTTATTAGTACAGTGGAAACCTTCAACTCTATTTTGTCACGGTGGGATAACTATTGCATCCTACAAGGTCTCTGATTTCTCTACGTTTCCCCTACCATTCTGCACTTCGTGTTTTCCTCCTTGTCCTGTCTTTCTGGCCAGTATTTTGCAATTTATCCTATGTGTTTTGAGTTTTTGGGGGGTTTTTGCCTGATTTCAATGCCATTGTAGTGACCTCGAGGTGCATCGCGTCACACAGGAGACTGGTAGAAGACCTAGAGGGAGTCCCGGATGCTGTGAGAATGCCCAGGAGAGGTGAGGAAAGGTAGTATAACTTTTTGCTATTTTTTCACACTTGTTCAGAGATTTATGGTAAGGTATGTCAGACAAGACCCCCTACCCTGTCTACAAACACTGTCCTTCTTTAACCTGTTTATTTTGGGGGTAGAGGGCAAGTTTGAATTTTTTTTCCTATGGGCTCCTATAATTCCTGTGTATGCCCCACTTCACTATTGAATGTATAGAAAATGTTTTTTAGGTCAAACATATTGTGTGTATGTTCTCTGTTAAAGCTAGAAAGTGGCCATGACTGACATTCTTTTTCTTCAAGGGGTCTCCATAGACCCGTTAGTCTATCTTCTTAATTTGCCACTGTGACTCCTTGGTAAAAACGCATCTAAGTTGTTTCTATATATCTGCACTGTGGCTAAGACGCTGGCGGTTCTCCACTGGTGCAGTATACCCTCCCTCCCCACGTGTCCTACGCTGGTAGCCTATATCAAGGATGTCAGGAGTCTGGAGTATCTCACTGCTACTCTTAATAATAAGGTGGAAGCCTTCCAGGTCTGTTTGGTTCCCGTGGCATGCATACTGTATCCTCCAAAGTTTCTGATCTCTCCCTCTCTCTGCACCTCTTAGGTTTTATCCTGCTGTTGTCCCTTTTGTTGATTTCTTATTCATGAAGGTTATGTTATTGTTGTTCTGCTCTCTGCTCTCTTTTTTTATGTTGTTTTGTACAATTCATAAAATTTCAATAAAAACTACAATTTAAAAAAAAAAAAAGAAAAGCTAGGAAGTGTTCTAGAAAGGTGATTTGCGTTCTCTATTAAATCTGTTGGCCTTAAAAGACTCTCCAAGGAAGATTTCGGACCATGAATATCACAGGGAAAAGCAATTTCCGTGAACCACCATTTGCCCTGTAACCTCTGGATACATTTGCAGTTTGCCATTCCGGCTGCATAAAGTTTGTATAGCTATAGTGTCCTTCTGGCTATATAAAGTTTTTATAGCTGTTGGTTCATTACTAAGCAACATTTAGTTTATAATAGCAGCATTATTCACAGAGTGCCTTATTACGAGCTAAATTACCAGGAGTTGCTGGAACCCTGGAGAAATGTACAGCTGGTTACTGTGCAATATTAGTTCGACATTCCAACTTTAGAAGTCAGCTTTGAATCTTATTGGACTACTTAAATAAAAATAAAATCATGGAGGAAGCTTAGTAGTCTAAAGCTGAATCCCCATGTCGCAAAAACACAGCATTTTCCAATACTTGCAAAGTGAATGGGATTCTGTGTAGAAGAGTGACGGCAGAGATTGCAAAAGAAAAATGCAGCAGAAGGAATTTAGAAGTCCATCATCATTGTTCAAGAGAGCAATGGCTGGCCAGGGTCAGCAAGGGGTGGTTTTAACTGATTAACAATAACAAATACATAACGGAAACGGAAACCTACAGAACGGAGACCGGGCGCAGATGTAAACGAGCCCTTAGGTGTAATGACGTCATCACACCTCATGTGACTGCTGAAGTCCAATCACAGGCCCCAGCAGTTATGTCTGTGACACGTTTACTTCTGGCACTGTTGAGCATATTATACTGTATGGGACCTCTTCATTATTCACATCACACAACATTTGTTTTATAGCACTCGTACAGTATTATTACAGGCTGTAATAACATTGCATGGTGATTACATTGCACAATACCTGTTTTATAAATAGTGAAGGAGTCACAGCACTTGTAAAAACAACACCATATCTTCTGTGGGGAATCACTCAGGTAGATGCTTGGTAGCAGTGCAGGAAACAGGGACACAGAGACTGGGTTACACTCAAGTTCAGCGTTTATTTCACTTGAAATGCATAAACTGCCTTTGCAAAGGCACAAACAAACAAAACAAAAGCTTTCTCGGCTGAGAACTAACTATAACAAAAGAACCTGTTCCCTGACTATACAGGAGCCTGGCTGCCAGACTCTCGCTCTAGTAACATCAATGGGTGGCACAGTACCTAGTTTCTAGGTTCTGTTTGGACAGGTCAGCTCTGTCAGTGTGGTGCCACACTCCTAGTACTTAGGGAGCCTTCACACTGAGTATACGCTCGCTCATTCTGAATGTAAAACTCGTTCAGAGTGAGCGGCATAAAAAACAGATCCCATTAACTTCAATGGGTGCCAGCATACGCGTGCTACCCATTGAAATCAATGGGAGGCTTTTTTTTACCTATTCCTTTCAATGTGATACACGCATATCACATTAATGGGATCTGTTTTTTACGACACTCACTCTGAACAAGTTTTACGTTCAGAATGAGCAAGCGTAAACTCCGTGTGAAGGCTCCCTTACACACAACACACTAATATCAGGCCTTAATTTGTCAGCTGACCTCCCTGGTGTGGGTCTTTACCAAACACCCTTTAGCTGCCTGGCTGGGACATACCTGTTCTCCCAGACCATATCCTTCACTTTCTCACACTTCATAGAGTTGATCAGCAGGATCCCTGGTTGTTGGACACCCACTGATCTCTTTCATCCCTTACGCTAGGTTTACACCTGCCATCGGGGTTTCCCCAAGTGGATCCCACGATCAGAAACTTAATCTGCCTAAAAAAGCAGTTACCCACAGAAACCTATGGAACTCATAGACTAAAATGGGGTCTGCCAGGTTTTTGGCCAAAAATACGGAAAAATGCAGGGGAAGTCCACTTGAAAGGATTTTTCTCTCCACTTTTCTTAAGCGAAATGATGGACTGACTGCCCGAACGGGCAACGAGTGCAAGCATGAATCCAGCCTTAGACTGTTAGGACCCCATAGATCAGATGTTTCCCACAGAATGCGGCTCTCAGTATTGTTTAAATGGCAGGTGTTGGCAGTCCATTCAAGGTATTCTTGATAACCGCAGTTGTAGGTACTAAAGCTGTATCCCTTTCAAGTTTCAGAGCAGTGGCGTAACTACCACCATAGCAGCAGTAGCAGCTGCCACAGGGCCCGGGACATTAGGGGCCCGGTGACAGCCGCTACCGCTGCTATCATTATACTCCGAGGTCTTTTCGGACCCCCGAGTATAATGATCGGGGCCCCCTGTTGGTGGAATACTTTCCACCAACAGGGGGCCCCGAAGCTGCAGCAATGGCTGAGACACAGGAGCTGCAGGTCTGGCTCCTCTCAGCGCTTCAGCACGCTCTCCCTCTCTCTCCCCCCTCCCTTTCTCTGCTGTCCTCTGCCCACCAATGAGAGGAGGAGGCGGGGCTTATCCCTGCCGAGCTCCTGCCGTCCGTCCTGCACTGAAGAGGAAGAAAGGAACAAGGAAAGTGAAACTAAAGCTACACAGGTACGTACTGGGGTTACTTATTAATGTCAGGCATATGGGGTGATTACTTGTGTTTTAGTAACTCCATGTGCCTCATATTAATAGCAGTTAACCCCATCATCTCCCTCACATTACCCCTGTGTGCCTCACCATAAGAGTCACTGATATGTGAGACATATGGGGGTAATAATAATGAAGATACTTTATTATTACCTCCATGTCTCTCACATATCAGTAACTCTTATGGTGAGGCACACAGGGGTAATGTGAGGGAGATGATGGGGTTAACTGCTATTAATATGAAGCACATGGAGTTACTAAATTGTAATGCACATGACCAGATTTTTTATCCACAATTTGTCCTGGTATAGTGGTCAGCGGGTGACGTGACAGTATTTAGTCCTGTAGGGGCCACTATTGGGTATAATACTGTGTGCAGGGGCCACTATGGGACATAATACTGTGTGCAGGGGCCACTATTGGGTATAATACTGTGTGCAGGGGCCACTATTGAGTATAATACTGTGTGCAGGGGCCACTATGGGGTATAATACTGTGTGCAGGGGCCACTATAGGGTATAATACTGTGTGCAGGGGCCACTATTGGGTATAATACTGTGTGCAGGGGCCACTATTGGGTATAATACTGTGTGCAGAGGCCACTATGGGGTATAATACTGTGTGCAGAGGCCTCTATGGAACATAATAGAGCGCGCAGGAATGCGTAGGAGGGACTCGGTCGAGATCTTCGGTGTCGGGGGGGCCCCATGTCAAAAGTTCGCCACGGGGCCCCGCCATTCCTAGTTACGCCACTGTTTCAGAGATACCACTGGCTGCAGCACCCGTAACTGTCACTATCAAGAATTCACTGTAGGGAGGGGGTAAGGGGGCCCCAGATAAAAGTTTGCATCAGGGCCCACAAGAGTTTAATTATGGTATTGTGTCTGCCCATATAAAAAAATTGCAAAAATAAATTTTTGCTCTAGATGAGCATTTTCATTATTGTTCACAAGGGGGTTAAAAACGTACTCCAGAGTATTATTTACAAAAGAATGCTTATGCATACACTTACGTTTAGGCTTTATTTCCTAACTGTGATGTACTGCCATTTTACTGCGACTCCCTAGTGTGCATATAACTATTAAAAGCTTTTTAAACTTCACAGAGACAACTCTTCAGCACATTTAAAAAAAAAAAAAAAAAAAGATAGTTGACTATGCATAACCCTTCACTTGATGAATACCAGCAGTCCTTGCTGAAGAAATAAATTGCGCATATTAAAATAAGGCACACTAGAATATACTGTTCGAAAGAAAAACCTTCAAAGCCCGGTGATGATGACAGATTGAAATAAGTTTTCTCCATTTCCTAGCCTGACATTTAAATAAATAACCATCGACACCTGCCTGGACACACTGGAACATGAAATAGTTGAAAAATTAATTTACCAAGGACACTATCAGAGAGGTATTTGTAAAAATGAGGGTGAACAATTTGTTCATATTTTCCGTTCTTACTGATCTTAATTCAGAAACGATCCAATATTCTATGGAGTAAACTTTAAACAAAGTATATGTGGCATATGTATGACATGTCTGGCAACATGTATAATGTTTGGTCACATTGTTGCTCCTTATTTGTTCCTCCTTTGTTAGAATTTTTAAAATAATAAAATACTTGCTTTTAAAGAGTACATCTCATTTGATTTTTGGAATGACATTTTTAACCCCTTCCCGCCGATGGCACTTTTTGACTTCCTGACCAAGCTCGATTTTTCAAAACTGACATGTGTCACTTTATGTGGCAATAACTTTGGAACGCTTTAACTTACCAAAGTGATTTTAAGATTGTTTTTTCGTAACACATTGTACTTCATGTTAGTGGTAAATTTTGGTTGATATGTTTTGTGTTTAATTATAAAAAAATTGGAATTTTGGTGGAAATTTTGAAAAATATGCATTTTATAAAGTTTGAAATGATGTACATTACATACAGATAGTCAGACCGCCAAAATTATATCATAAATCTCATGTCCCAGATCTCTGCTTTATGTCGGCATCAAACTTTAGTCACCCTTTTAATTTTTACGGACATTATAAGATTTACAAGTGAAACAACAATATTCAAAATTTTCAAGAAATTTCCAAAACCCATTTTTTAAAGGGCCTAATCCAGTTATGAAAGCGTTTTGAAAGACCCTTGTATTAAAGCCCCCCATAAATCACCCCATTTGCAAAACTGCACCCCTTAAATAAGCCAAAACAACATATACCTAGTAATTTAACCCTATAAGTGCTTAACAGGAATTAATACAAAATGGAGGTGAAATTTTCAAATTTGAATTTATTTTACTAATATTTTCGTTTAGCCCTAGAATTTGCACATTCACAAGGGGTTAAAGGAGAAAACGCATCCCACAATTTGTTAGGCAAGTTCTCCCGACTACCATAGTACCCCACTTGTGGGTGTAAACTAATATATGGACGCACAGCGAGACGCAGGAGGGAAGGCGCGCCAAAGAGCTTTTAGAGGGCAGATCTGGCTGTGAGCAGTTTCAGGAACCATGTCGCATTTACAAAGCCCTTGAGGAGTCAAAACAGTGGAAACCTCTAGAAAGTGACCCCATTTTGAAAACCGCACCCCTCAAAGTATTTATCAAGTGATGTAGTAGCATTAGTAACCCCGAAGTGAATGTGTAAGCTGTGCGGAGTAAATTGGGTACACCAAATCCCATTCTATTTTCCCACTAGCTCCTATGACACGGACGGGGAAGAGGGGCATTCTGGGGATCAGCACTGCTGTATTATCTCTCATAAGCTCTAAATATGGGGTGTCCCCTGAAAACGCTCGCACAGCTTACACATTTCCTTCTAGTCGCAGCCACTTATGTCCTAATTAGAGATGAGCGAACAGTGTTCTATCGAACTCATGTTCGATCGGATATTAGGCTGTTCGGCATGTTCGAATCGAATCGAACACCGCGTGGTAAAGTGCGCCATTACTCGATTCCCCTCCCACCTTCCCTGGCGCCTTTTTTGCTCCAATAACAGCGCAGGGTAGGTGGGACAGGAACTACGACACCGGTGACGTTGAGAAAAGTAGGCAAAACCCATTGGCTGCCGAAAACATGTGACCTCTAATTTAAAAGAACAGCGCCGCCCAGGTTCGCGTCATTCTGAGCTTGCAATTCACCGAGGACGGAGGTTTCCGTCCAGCTAGCTAGGGCTTAGATTCTGGGTAGGCAGGGACAGGCTAGGATAGGAAGGAGAAGACAACCAACAGCTCTTATAAGAGCTAAATTCCAGGGAGAAGCTTGTCAGTGTAACGTGGCACTGACGGGCTCAATCGCCGCAACCCAGCTTTCCCAGGATCCTGAATGGAATACACTGTCAGTGTATTCCCGTATACCCGATATATACCCCGATACCCGTTCCAACGGTGTGCCCCCCCACCTTCACCCCAGAAATACCCTGCAAGTCCCCTAGCAATAGAATTGGGGCTATATACACCCACAATTTTTACTACTGGTATACAGTGCCATTGTCTGACTGGGAATTCAAAGAATATATTGGGAATACAAATACCCTCATTTCTTGCTACTGCCATATAGTGCCAGTTTCTGACTGGTAATTCAAAGAATATATTGTGGTTACGTGCACCCACAATTTTTACTACTGGTATACAGTGCCATTGTCTGACTGGGAATTCAAAGAATATATTGGGAATACAAATACCCTCATTTCTTGCTACTGCCATATAGTTCCAGTGTCTGACTGGGAATTCAAAGAATATATTGGGGTTACGTGCACCCACAATTTTTACTACTGGTATACAGTGCCATTGTCTGACTGGGAATTCAAAGAATATATTGGGAATACAAATACCCTCATTTCTTGCTACTGCCATATAGTGCCAGTGTCTGACTGGGAATTCAAAGAATATATTGGGGTTACGTGCACCCACAATTTTTACTACTGGTATACAGTGCCATTGTCTGACTGGGAATTCAAAGAATATATTGGGAATACAAATACCCTCATTTCTTGCTACTGCCATATAGTGCCAGTTTCTGACTGGTAATTCAAAGAATATATTGGGGTTACGTGCACCCACAATTTTTACTACTGGTATACAGTGCCATTGTCTGACTGGGAATTCAAAGAATATATTGGGGTTATAAATACCCTCATTTCTTGCTACTGCCATATAGTGCCAGTGTCTGACTGGTAATTCAAAGAATATATTGGGGTTACGTGCACCCACAATTTTTACTACTGGTATACAGTGCCATTGTCTGACTGGGAATTCAAAGAATATATTGGGAATACAAATACCCTCATTTCTTGCTACTGCCATATAGTGCCAGTGTCTGACTGGGAATTCAAAGAATATATTGGGGTTACGTGCACCCACAATTTTTACTACTGGTATACAGTGCCATTGTCTGACTGGGAATTCAAAGAATATATTGGGAATACAAATACCCTCATTTCTTGCTACTGCCATATAGTGCCAGTTTCTGACTGGTAATTCAAAGAATATATTGGGGTTACGTGCACCCACAATTTTTACTACTGGTATACAGTGCCATTGTCTGACTGGGAATTCAAAGAATATATTGGGAATACAAATACCCTCATTTCTTGCTACTGCCATATAGTGCCAGTGTCTGACTGGGAATTCAAAGAATATATTGGGGTTACGTGCACCCACAATTTTTACTACTGGTATACAGTGCCATTGTCTGACTGGGAATTCAAAGAATATATTGGGGTTATAAATACCCTCATTTCTTGCTACTGCCATATAGTGCCAGTGTCTGACTGGGAATTCAAAGAATATATTGGGGTTACGTGCACCCACAATTTTTACTACTGGTATACAGTGCCATTGTCTGACTGGGAATTCAAAGAATATATTGGGAATACAAATACCCTCATTTCTTGCTACTGCCATATAGTGCCAGTTTCTGACTGGTAATTCAAAGAATATATTGGGGTTACGTGCACCCACAATTTTTACTACTGGTATACAGTGCCATTGTCTGACTGGGAATTCAAAGAATATATTGGGAATACAAATACCCTCATTTCTTGCTACTGCCATATAGTGCCAGTTTCTGACTGGTAATTCAAAGAATATATTGGGGTTACGTGCACCCACAATTTTTACTACTGGTATACAGTGCCATTGTCTGACTGGGAATTCAAAGAATATATTGGGAATACAAATACCCTCATTTCTTGCTACTGCCATATAGTGCCAGTGTCTGACTGGGAATTCAAAGAATATATTGGGGTTACGTGCACCCACAATTTTTACTACTGGTATACAGTGCCATTGTCTGACTGGGAATTCAAAGAATATATTGGGAATACAAATACCCTCATTTCTTGCTACTGCCATATAGTGCCAGTGTCTGACTGGGAATTCAAAGAATATATTGGGGTTACGTGCACCCACAATTTTTACTACTGGTATACAGTGCCATTGTCTGACTGGGAATTCAAAGAATATATTGGGGTTATAAATACCCTCATTTCTTGCTACTGCCATATAGTGCCAGTTTCTGACTGGTAATTCAAAGAATATATTGTGGTTACGTGCACCCACAATTTTTACTACTGGTATACAGTGCCATTGTCTGACTGGGAATTCAAAGAATATATTGGGAATACAAATACCCTCATTTCTTGCTACTGCCATATAGTGCCAGTGTCTGACTGGGAATTCAAAGAATATATTGGGGTTACGTGCACCCACAATTTTTACTACTGGTATACAGTGCCATTGTCTGACTGGGAATTCAAAGAATATATTGGGGTTATAAATACCCTCATTTCTTGCTACTGCCATATAGTGCCAGTTTCTGACTGGTAATTCAAAGAATATATTGTGGTTACGTGCACCCACAATTTTTACTACTGGTATACAGTGCCATTGTCTGACTGGGAATTCAAAGAATATATTGGGAATACAAATACCCTCATTTCTTGCTACTGCCATATAGTGCCAGTGTCTGACTGGGAATTCAAAGAATATATTGGGGTTACGTGCACCCACAATTTTTACTACTGGTATACAGTGCCATTGTCTGACTGGGAATTCAAAGAATATATTGGGGTTATAAATACCCTCATTTCTTGCTACTGCCATATAGTGCCAGTTTCTGACTGGTAATTCAAAGAATATATTGTGGTTACGTGCACCCACAATTTTTACTACTGGTATACAGTGCCATTGTCTGACTGGGAATTCAAAGAATATATTGGGAATACAAATACCCTCATTTCTTGCTACTGCCATATAGTGCCAGTGTCTGACTGAGAATTCAAAGAATATATTGGGGTTACGTGCACCCACAATTTTTACTACTGGTATACAGTGCCATTGTCTGACTGGGAATTCAAAGAATATATTGGGAATCCAAAACCCTCATTTCTTGCTACTGCCATATAGTGCCAGTTTCTGACTGGTAATTCAAAGAATATATTGGGGTTACGTGCACCCACAATTTTTACTACTGGTATACAGTGCCATTGTCTGACTGGGAATTCAAAGAATATATTGGGAATACAAATACCCTCATTTCTTGCTACTGCCATATAGTGCCAGTGTCTGACTGGGAATTCAAAGAATATATTGGGGTTACGTGCACCCACAATTTTTACTACTGGTATACAGTGCCATTGTCTGACTGGGAATTCAAAGAATATATTGGGAATACAAATACCCTCATTTCTTGCTACTGCCATATAGTGCCAGTTTCTGACTGGTAATTCAAAGAATATATTGGGGTTACGTGCACCCACAATTTTTACTACTGGTATACGGTGCCATTGTCTGACTGGGAATTCAAAGAATATATTGGGAATACAAATACCCTCATTTCTTGCTACTGCCATATAGTGCCAGTTTCTGACTGGTAATTCAAAGAATATATTGGGGTTACGTGCACCCACAATTTTTACTACTGGTATACAGTGCCATTGTCTGACTGGGAATTCAAAGAATATATTGGGAATACAAATACCCTCATTTCTTGCTACTGCCATATAGTGCCAGTGTCTGACTGGGAATTCAAAGAATATATTGGGAATACAAATACCCTCATTTCTTGCTACTGCCATATAGTGCCAGTTTCTGACTGGTAATTCAAAGAATATATTGGGGTTACGTGCACCCACAATTTTTACTACTGGTATACAGTGCCAATTTCTAACTAGGAATTCAAAATGCGCAAGGCTCCCGGAAAGGGACGTGGACGAGGCCGTGGGCGAGGTCGGGGGAATGGTTCTGGGGAGCAAGGTAGCAGTGAAGCCACAGGGCGTCCCGTGCCTACTCCTGTGGGGCAGCAAGCATTGCGCCACTCCACAGTGCCAGGGTTGCTTGCCACATTAACTAAACTGCAGGGTACAAACCTTAGTAGGCCCGAGAACCAGGAACAGGTCTTGCAATGGCTGTCAGAGAACGCTTACAGCACATTGTCCAGCAGCCAGTCAGACTCTGCCTCCTCTCCTCCTATTACCCAACAGTCTTGTCTTCCTTCCTCCCAAAATTCCGAAGCTTTACAGAACAATAACCCAAACTGTCCCTGCTCCCCAGAGCTGTTCTCCGCTCCTTTCATTGTCCCTCAACCTGCCTCTCCACGTCACGATTCCACGAACCTAACAGAGGAGCATCTGTGTCCAGATGCTCAAACACTAGAGTCTCCTCCATCTCCGTTCGATTTGGTGGTGGATGACCAGCAACCCACCCTCATCGACGATGATGTGACGCAGTTGCCGTCAGGGCATCCAGTTGACCGGCGCATTGTGCGGGAGGAGGAGATGAGACAGGAGTTGGAAGAGGAAGTGGTGGATGATGAGGACACTGACCCGACCTGGACAGGGGGGATGTCAAGCGGGGAAAGTAGTGTGGATGTTGAGGCAGGTGCAGCACCAAAAAGGGTAGCTAGAGGCAGAGGCAGAGGTCAGCAGCTTAGGCGAAGCCAGGCCACACCCGGAATCTCCCAAGATGTTCCAGTTCGTACCCAGCCCCGAAAAACTCCCACCTCGAGGGCACGTTTCTCGAAGGTGTGGAGTTTTTTCAAGGAATGCGCCGAGGACAGATATAGTGTTGTCTGCACAATTTGCCTCTCGAAATTGATTAGGGGCTCTGAGAAGAGCAACCTGTCCACCACTTCAATGCGAGGTCATTTGGAATCCAAGCACTGGAATCAGTGGCAGGCAGCAACGGCAGGACAAAGGCCACCTGCCGTTCACGCCACTGCCACTGCCTCTGCCACTGCCTCTGCCTCTGCCACTGCCACTGCTGACTGTGCTGGCGATGCACTCCAGAGGACGAGCCAGGACACCACTTCATCTGCCTCCGCCACTTTGTTGACTTCTACCTCATCCTCCCCTGGTCCTGTCTTATCTCCTTCTCCTGCACCATCAAAGGCACCATCAGGCGTTTCTTTACAACAACCCACCATCTCTCAGACATTGGAGCGGCGGCAGAAATACACTGCTAACCACCCACACGCGCAAGCCTTGAACGCCAACATCGCTAAACTGCTGGCCCAGGAGATGTTGGCGTTCCGGCTTGTTGAAACTCCCGCCTTCCTGGACCTGATGGCAACTGCGGCACCTCGCTATGCCGTCCCTAGCCGTCACTACTTCTCCCGGTGTGCCGTCCCCGCCTTGCACCAGCACGTGTCACTCAACATCAGGCGGGCCCTTAGTTCCGCGCTTTGCACAAAGGTCCACTTTACCACCGACGCGTGGACAAGTGCATGCGGACAGGGACGCTACATTTCACTGACGGCACACTGGGTGAATGTAGTTGAGGCTGGGACTGCTTCCCAAACTGGCCCAGTGTACCTCGTCTCCCCGCCTAACATTCCTGGCAGGGACACGAGAAGAACACCCCCCTCCTCCTCCTCCTCTACCGCCTCCTCCTCCGCCACCGCCTCCTCCTCCGCCACCGCCTCCTCCTCCGCTGTTAGATTGACCCCAGCTACGAGTTGGAAACGTTGCAGCACTGGCGTTGGTAGACGTCAGCAGGCTGTGCTGAAGCTGATCAGCTTGGGGGACAGACAGCACACTGCCTCCGAGGTGAGGGATGCCCTCCTCGATGAGACGGCAATATGGTTTGAGCCGCTGCACCTGGGCCCAGGCATCGTCGTTTGTGATAACGGCCGGAACCTGGTAGCAGCTCTGGAGCTTGCCGGACTCCAACATGTTCCATGCCTGGCCCACGTCTTCAACCTAGTGGTGCAACGTTTCCTAAAGAGCTACCCCAATGTTCCAGAGCTACTGGTGAAAGTGCGGCGCATGTGCGCCCACTTTCGCAAGTCGACAGTAGCCGCTGCTAGCTTAAAATCTCTCCAGCAACGCCTGCATGTGCCACAACACCGGCTTTTGTGCGACGTCCCCACACGCTGGAACTCAACGTTTCAGATGTTGAATAGAGTGGTTGAGCAGCAGAGACCTTTGATGGAATACCAGCTACAAAACCCTAGGGTGCCACAAAGTCAGCTGCCTCAGTTTCACATCCATGAGTGGCCATGGATGAGAGACCTTTGTGACATCCTACGGGTCTTTGAGGAGTCCACAAGGAGGGTGAGCTCTGAGGATGCGATGGTGAGCCTTACAATCCCGCTCTTGTGTGTTCTGAGAGAATCCCTGATTGACATCAGGGATAACTCAGATCACACAGAGGAGTTAGGGATAGCATCCGATCCGTCACAGCTGGAGAGTAGGTCCACACATCTGTCCGCTTCACTGCGTTTAATGGAGGAGGAGGAGGAGGAGGAGGAAGAAGAGTTGTCCGATGATGTGATGGTGATACAGGAGGCTTCCGGGCAACTTCGAATCGTCCCATTGTTGCAGCGCGGATGGGTAGACATGGAGGATGAGGAGGAAATGGAGATTGAACTTTCCGGTGGGGCCAGAGGAGTCATGCCAACTAACACTGTGGCAGACATGGCTGAGTTCATGTTGGGGTGCTTTACAACCGACAAGCGTATTGTCAAAATCATGGAGGACAACCAGTACTGGATCTTTGCTATCCTTGACCCCCGGTATAAAAACAACATCTCGTCTTTTATTCCGGTAGAGGGGAGGGCCAATCGCATCAATGCTTGCCACAGGCAATTGGTGCAGAATATGATGGAGATGTTTCCAGCATGTGACGTTGGCGGCAGGGAGGGCAGTTCCTCCAGTAGGCAACCAAGTTCTCACCGGTCCACACAAACGAGGGGCACACTGTCTAAGGTCTGGGACACCTTGATGGCACCCCCTCGCCAAAGTGCCGCCACGGAGGGTCCTAGTGTCACCAGGCGTGAGAAGTATAGGCGCATGTTGCGGGAATACCTTTCCGACCACAGCCCTGTCCTCTCCGACCCCTCTGCGCCCTACACGTATTGGGTGTCGAAGTTGGACCTGTGGCTTGAACTTGCCCTATATGCCTTGGAGGTGCTGTCCTGTCCTGCCGCCAGCGTCCTATCTGAGAGGGTGTTCAGTGCAGCCGGTGGCATCATCACTGACAAGCGCACCCGTCTGTCAGCTGAGAGTGCCGACCGGCTCACTTTGATAAAAATGAACCACCACTGGATAGAGCCTTCATTTTTGCGCCCACCTGTGTAAAGCACCCCAACATGAAACTCCATGTCTGTACTCAACCTCTCCAATTCCTCCGCATCCTCATACTCATCCACCATAAGCGTTGCACAATTCTGCTAATACTAGGCTCCCTCCAACATGATTTCCCCCAACTCTGCTGGTTAGAGGCTCCCTCCACCCTGATTTCCACCAACTCTGCTGGTTAGAGGCTCCCTCCACCCTGCTTTCCCACAACTCTGCTGGTTAGAGGCTCCCTCCACCATGAATTTGCCCAAACTGGGCTGGTTAGAGGCTCCCTCCACCATGAATTGGTCCAAACTGGGGTTTTTAGAGGCTCCCTCCACCATGAATTTGCCAAAACTGGGCTGTTTAGAGGCTCCCTCCACCATGAATTGGTCCAAATTGGGGTTTTTAGAGGCTCCCTCCACCATGAATTTGCCCAAACTGGGCTGGTTAGAGGCTCCCTCCACCATGAATTGGTCCAAACTGGGCTGGTTAGAGGCTCCCTCCACCATGAATTGGTCCAAATTGGGGTTTTTAGAGGCTCCCTCCACCATGAATTGGTCCAAACTGGGCTGTTTATTGGCTCCCTCCACCATGAATTGGTCCAAACTGGGGTTTTTAGAGGCTCCCTCCACCATGAATTGGTCCAAACTGGGCTGGTTAGAGGCTCCCTCCACCATGAATTGGTCCAAACTGGGTTTTTTAGAGGCTCCCTCCACCATGAATTGGTCCAAACTGGGGTTTTTAGAGGCTCCCTCCACCATGAATTGGTCCAAACTGGGGTTTTTAGAGGCTCCCTCCACCATGAATTTGCCCAAACTGGGCTGTTTAGAGGCTCCCTCCACCATGAATTTGCCCAAACTGGGCTGTTTAGAGGCTCCCTCCACCATGAATTTGCCCAAACTGGGCTGGTTAGAGGCTCCCTCCACCATGAATTGGTCCAAACTGGGGTTTTTAGAGGCTCCCTCCACCATGAATTGGTCCAAACTTGGCTGTTTAGAGGCTCCCTCCACCATTAATTGGTCCAAACTGGGCTGGTTAGAGGCTCCCTCCACCATGAATTGGTCCAAACTGGGGTTTTTAGAGGCTCCCTCCACCATGAATTGGTCCAAACTGGGGTTTTTAGAGGCTCCCTCCACCATGAATTGGTCCAAACTGGGCTGTTTAGCGGCTCCCTCCACCATTAATTGGTCCAAACTGGGCTGGTTAGAGGCTCCCTCCACCATGAATTTGCCCAAACTGGGCTGTTTAGAGGCTCCCTCCACCATGAATTTGCCCAAACTGGGCTGGTTAGAGGCTCCCTCCACCATGAATTGGTCCAAACTGGGGTTTTTAGAGGCTCCCTCCACCATGAATTGGTCCAAACTTGGCTGTTTAGAGGCTCCCTCCACCATTAATTGGTCCAAACTGGGCTGGTTAGAGGCTCCCTCCACCATGAATTGGTCCAAACTGGGTTTTTTAGAGGCTCCCTCCACCATGAATTTGCCCAAACTGGGCTGTTTAGAGGCTCCCTCCACCATGAATTGGTCCAAACTGGGCTGGTTAGAGGCTCCCTCCACCATGAATTTCCCAAAACTTGGCTGTTTAGAGGCTCCCTCCACCATTAATTGGTCCAAACTGGGCTGGTTAGAGGCTCCCTCCACCATGAATTTGCCCAAACTGGGCTGGTTAGAGGCTCCCTCCACCATGAATTGGTCCAAACTGGGTTTTTTAGAGGCTCCCTCCACCATGAATTGGTCCAAACTGGGCTGTTTAGAGGCTCCCTCCACCATGAATTTGCCCAAACTGGGCTGTTTAGCGGCTCCCTCCACCATTAATTGGTCCAAACTGGGCTGGTTAGAGGCTCCCTCCACCATGAATTTGCCCAAACTGGGCTGTTTAGAGGCTCCCTCCACCATGAATTTGCCCAAACTGGGCTGGTTAGAGGCTCCCTCCACCATGAATTGGTCCAAACTGGGTTTTTTAGAGGCTCCCTCCACCATGAATTTGCCCAAACTGGGCTGGTTAGAGGCTCCCTCCACCATGAATTGGTCCAAACTGGGTTTTTTAGAGGCTCCCTCCACCATGAATTTGCCCAAACTGGGCTGGTTAGAGGCTCCCTCCACCATGAATTGGTCCAAACTGGGTTTTTTAGAGGCTCCCTCCACCATGAATTTGCCCACACTGGACTGGTTAGAGGCTCCCTCCACCATGAATTGGTCCAAACTGGGGTTTTTAGAGGCTCCCTCCACCATGAATTTGCCCAAACTGGGGTGTTTAGAGGCTCCCTCCACCATGAATTTGCCCAAACTCTGCTGGTTAGAGGCTCAATCCACCCTGATTTTCAAAACAAATGTTGGTGCCAACCTCAACTTACTACAAGGGCCAAATTCACTGCTGGTGACAAGCTCTCCTCACTGCAAGTGCCAAATATACATGTTTCAAGGTGTTTTCCTACTGTCAGAGATGTGGTATTGAGTGTGTAAAGTGTGTAGTTGTTAGGCTGTGATGTTGGGGTAATAGAGGGTCTTTGGTGTGTTAGATGCCCCCAGACATGCTTCCCCTGCTGTCCCAGTGTCATTCCAGAGGTGTTGGCATCATTTCCTGGGGTGTCATAGTGGACTTGGTGACCCTCCAGACACGGATTTGGGTTTCCCCCTTAACGAGTATCTGTTCCCCATAGACTATAATGGGGTTCGAAACCCATTCGAACACACGAACATTGAGCGGCTGTTCGAATCGAATTTCGAACCTCGAACATTTTAGTGTTCGCTCATCTCTAGTCCTAATGATTTGGCGACTTTTGGGGTTTTTGTCTTCACATTGTACAAGGTAGATTTTTATTTTTATTTTCTGGCAATGTGGCCATATGAGGGCTTGGTGTTTGCGGTATTAGATGTACTTTTCAATGCCACCATTTTGGGGCGTGTAACTTATTGACTACATTTTATTAACTCTTTCTGGGTGGGATGTAAAAGGAAACATCAATTCTGGCATTGCTTTTTAGCATTTATTTTTTTCCCCGCGCAGCGTACAGCATAAGTAACATGTTACCTTTATTCTGCGGGTCGGTACGGTTACGGCGATACCTCATTTATATGATTTTTTAATGCGTTGCTATTTGTGCAGAATAGAATTCAATTCAGGGAAAAAAATCTATTGTTTTTGCATCGCCATCTTCTGAAAGGCATAACGTTTTTATTTTTCGCTAGACAGAGCTGGTTGAGGGCTTATTTTTTGCGGGAAGACCTCTTCTTTTTATTGGTACCATTTTGGTTTTCATCTGACCATTTGATTACTTTTTATTGAACATTTTGTAAGGGAAAGGTGGTGAATAATCATTATTTTGTGCGGTTTTCTACGTTTTTTTTTTACGACATTCGCCGTTCGGGTTAAATAATGTTTTAATTTTATTGTTCAGGTTATTACGGACGCGGCGATACCAAATATGTAATGTTTTTTTCTATTTTTCTTTATTTTACATAATAAAACATTTTATATGGGGCTTTATTTATTTATAATTTATTTTAAACTTATTTAAACTTTTTTATTTTGACTTTTTTTTCACTTTTTTTTTCTGTCCCCATGGGGGATTGAAGCAGCGATCGGCTGATCACTGCTTCAATAGAGATACGCTGCAATACACGTGTTACACGTGTATTGCAGTGTATAGGAAGCTGTCAGCCTGTGTAGACGCACAGGCTGACAGCTTCATTTACGGCAGGATCGGCCAGGCGCGAGGACGGGGTAAGTGAAGGGGCAGACCCGGGGTCACTGATCAGACCCCGGGCTGCCCCCTACGAACACCGGCACCCCCCGAAACCGGCGCAGGGGGTGCCGATCGGCACCATATGACGTTGTAACCCCGGAGGTGCCGGTGGTCATGTTGATCACCGGCATCTCAGGGGTTAACACCCGCGATCGGACCCGGTTCCGACCGCGGGTGTTACGGGGCATTGTCAGCCGTGTATTACGGCTGACACCCGCTGTGCATGGTGCGCACACAGTTTCTGTGTGCGCACCATGCATCCGCAGTAATAGTACGGCGGTTTGCGGGAAGCCCTTCCCTGCAGCGCCGTACTATTACGGCGAATGTCGGGAAGGGGTTAAAGAAAATATTTTTATACAATTCAGCACAAGAATAAAGTGGATGAGTATCATCAGATCATATGAAAACGAAATGAGAAGGATAAGCAAACAATACAAGCATAGATTATCATATGTACCATATGTATTAAGTTTCTCAATATGTGTTATTATACTAATGTGAATCATACTTTGTAATCATACTTTGCACTGCTCACAGTCATTGCTTTAAGGCTGCTATGCCTACAATCCAAGCTCTGGCTCAGTCTGCAGCTAATCAGAAATGCTCCGCGTATACGATCCCGGCTCCCATTGAAATCAATGGGAGCGTAAACGGCCCGCAAAAGCTCCCGCGGCGTACACGTGCCAAATTATGAGCAAAAAGACATCGTGTGAATGCACCCTAAGGCTTTTATCCTATCCGGTTTCCTGTCCAAGATGGGCAGGCATTGTTGCAAGGGTGCTGTCATGGGTGTTAATAAAAATTGATTTAAAAAAATGTTTTGTGAGTTCAAGTTTTCCCTTAATAGCACTGGGAATAGTAGTTTTAGGGGAAATCGGTCTGATTTATAGCACTAAAAAAAATTTCAGTATCAGTGTATTTTTCTTTGGTAGTATGCAGGGTCATTTTGAAATGTATTACTACTCTACTCATGACATGTTATAGGTACAAATATGGTCTACTGCATTAAAAAAAAAAAAAAAAAAAAACATAATATTTTACATACAAGGATAAAAACACAAATAAAGTTTTCAAACAGATCAAGAAAGTTGTTGACGTGGGCAGAATGAACTGTACGTAAACACATTTGAAGGGATAGCATGGAAATGTATAAGACAAGTGATGATGGAATTGGGTCACAATTCGATAGAATTCTTTTTTTTTTTTTTGTCTGAGCAGACCAACAAATGTCCACTTCTATCTTTTAAAGACAAACAAATAAGCATATGGTTTACTATTAAAAAATGGAATAAAACCATTAATTTACAAGCAGTATAAACGGATAGCACGCTGTGACATAAGGACTCAATTTCACAGTGATATATTCTGTGGTAATAAAGTCCTTTGGCAAATAGATATAACAGGGTATTTTTGACAAGTTGTTAATGAAGAGAGCAAGATCAAGCTGGCAATAATTAATTAGATTGTAACAGATTGTTTTACATACTTTATACAACATAGCCTTAGGATGAATAGACACTTTAAACTAAAGAAATAAAATAAAACACCAAATTTGTTAAATCACATCCTGTGTATGAAAGAACAACTTTAAGGCTAAGAGAATAATTGTATTTTTTTTTTTTTTACTTATATTGAGGCAAATTTGTTCTTTTTTTTCATGTTCTCTTGAATTCATTGTAACATCATCATCTAGAAAATGTGTAAAGGTCTGCTCACATCAGCAACTTCCATTCATGATGAAAAACACAGTGGTATTCCAAATTAATTATACAACTGAAAGGAATGATGCTTGACAGACCCTACTGACGTATATTGTAATCCTTTGATGTTTAGTTGATTTTTCTATCATTTTATAACAAGAATAGTGTTGCATGCTGCAAATGTGAACATAACCTAAGTGAGGTGGCATAGAATTTTTTTTTTCTGCAGCATTTTTAACTGCATTTTCACAGACTTTCCCTTTGCAGATCCAATGCTCCTATTATATAGATACAGAAAGCGCCAGCATTTCCACGGGTATAATTGACATGCTGCGATTTTCAAAAACACTGTCATTTTTGAAAATGCAGCTTTTCTGTTGCAGATTTTTTCTGCAATATGTAGATGAGATTAACCAGAATCCTACTCACTTTGCAGGTACTGTAAAACACAGCCATTTTTGCAGTTGCATTTCGCTGCAACCAAAAAGGCTACGTTTCCACAATATGGGTATTGTTCACCCAATATATAGTCTAACAGCCAACACTAATTTAAACAAAAAACTTTTGTTAATAAATGGGTTTGTTAACCCCTTCCCGACATGCGCCGTTATAGTACGGCGCATGTCGGGTCTGTAACTATGGCGACCGCCCGGGAGCCGGGCAGCCGCCATAGCCGCCGGGTGTCTACTGCTTTAAGCAGTAGACAACCGGCTCTAATGCCTCCGATCGGTCACCGGACCGATCGGAGGCATTAACCCCTCCGGCGCCGCGGTCAAATCCAATGCCGCGCCGCGGATTTTTTGCAATGCATTGCAATGCATTAGCATTGTAATGCATTGCATTAGTGATCAGACCCCCTGGGGTTCAACACCCCTAGGGGTCTAATAAATGCAAAAAAAAAATAAAAAAAAAAGTAAAAAAAAAATATAAAAAGTATTAAAAGTTCAAATCACCCCCCTTTCCCTAGAACAAATATAAAAGTAGTTAAAAACTGTGAAACATATACATGTTAGGTATCCCCGCGTCCGAAATCGCCCGCTCTACAAATCTATAAAAATATTTTTCCTGTTCGGTAAACGCCGTAGCGGGGAAAATAGTCAAAAGTGCCAAACCGCCGTTTTTTTAACTGTTTTGATTCTGATAAAAATTTGAATAAAAAGAGATCAAAGCAATAACATTTCCCGAAAATGGTAGAACTAAAAAGTACACCCAGCCCCGCAAAAAAAGACGCCCTATGCATCCCCGTACACTTACGTATAAAAAAGTTACGGCCGTCGGAATATGGCGACTTTTAGAAAGAAAATTTTTTAACAGTTTTGGATTTTTTTTAAGGGGTCAAAATGTAAATAAAACCATATAAATTTGGTATCCCTGGAACCGTACCGAAACACAGAATATAGGGGACATGTCATTTTGGCTTCACAGTGAACGCCGTAAAACCAAAGCCCGTAAGAAAGTCGCAGACATGCATTTTTCTTCAAATCCACCCCATTCTGAATTTTTTTCCTGCTTCCCAGTACATTATATAGAATAATTAATGGTGGCATCATGAAGAAAAATTTGTCCTGCAAAAATTAAGACCTCATATGGCTCTGGGAGCGGAGAAATAAAAAAGTTATGGGGTTTAGAAGGAGGGGAGTCAAAAACAAAAAAGAAAATCAAAAAATGCCATCGGCGGGAAGGGGTTAATATACAGAGTGATGGAGTGTTAATAACTTACATGGCCAATGACATGCGTGGCCGCTCAATTCATCTCAGTGGGAACCTCTGGAGATAGCCAGATACTGAACTTTGGCCATCTCCATTGCTTATCATTGAATTTAATGGACTATTGGACTGCATTTCCAATTATCCCATCTCAATTTTCATTATCTCTGCTGTTAGACCCCCACGATCAGCAAGTTACCTGCTATTCAGTGGATGTTGGGTAACTTACAAATTGATTGTTAAAGCACATGTAGTTTTGAAGGTAACAGTATGTCAATGTTAAAATCTTTTGTGGTAAAATTGCATGTAGGCATGGTTTTGGCGACACTGTGACCACAGCGGGGGACCAGTCTAAACATATGAAGTATGCAGCACCTAGAACACAATATTGTGGCTCCAGAAGAGACTCTTTCAATTAAGGACTTTATCGTTTTTTGGGTTTGTTTTGTTTTCTTTGTAACATGATACAATCGGGAATGAAAGTTCAAAAAATATGGTTATAATGCAAAACACATAAAAGGCTCATACAGAGTTGCAGTAATATATAGTAAATCTATGCAAGGTTATCGCCTCAAGTAATTTTGGGATTTCAACATGTTGCTGTGTTGGTTTTTTATTTTGGGATTAGTGGGGAAGCAATAATATTAGTACTAAGCAAAATGCAGCAGTATTCTGGCTCAATTTGCACCAGGGCCATTTAAATAGATTAGTGGGCCCAGTGCAAACCTTTCTTAAGTGGGGCCCCCGCACACACATAATTTAACATTCCATTAAGTAGCCCCCCACATAAGGCATCCTTTCCCTTGAGTCATCAGTAGTGCATGCAAATAAAAAAAGCTAAATTATATTCACCTAAACCGATTCCCATGGACTTGCCTGTAGGCTCTGGCTGTAATGATATGATCCAATCAAATTTCAGCAAATTCCTATATCAGGAACATACAAACAAAAGCCAACATTTTCCTATATATATGCCCCACGCATAACAAGCTACATGTGTGTGGGTCCCTATTTTTGATGATATACGACATGCGTTGAGGTTTGGAGGTTGTGACTGCTCTCCCCTACCGCCAGGTGGTATTGTATTTATTGCTCCATATATATCACTATGTACATTATACTTTTCTTGCATAAACCTATTCTTATTTATTGGCACTCTGCACTTTATGAATGAATTTGGATATTTTTCCGTTTAATTCATTGATTGATTAATTGATTTCAAATATGTATGAATTTTATTGGTATATCTAACAAATAAACTATTGTGTCTCTGTACATTATCCATTCTGATATATAAATTTCATAAAATCCCTTGTACTGTGTATAATTAATTGATATTTAATAAACATGAACTATAATTAGGAATTGCATTGATATTTGTAGTCACGACCCCCTCTCCCTCTACACCTTATGTGTTTTTATATATTTTTTTTTAATTTTCTTCTTTTTTTCTGGCCTTTTATTAATGTCTAATAAACTTTTTGCAATTGTATAATATTATGGTGTAGTTGTCGTTGTCGTGTTGGGATTGTTTTGGGTGGAACATATTTATAGGAAAATTCTGGCTGTAATGATGTCTGCAGCTCAGCACTCGTCCTGTCTCCCTGTTGCAGACATCAGCCACAAGTTGAATAATGGAGCACAAAGCTAATAGCTCCATGCACCACTCCTTTATTCAGCTCCTAAGGACACAGATATAGATAAAATCGCTACCTCCTGCCCGAAACAGCACCTGAAATGCGGGACTGTCCCACTCAATCCAGGTCGGTTGAGAGGGGTCCCATAATGATAGGACCCGGTGCAGATCCCCTATGGTTACAGCAGGCCCTGAATTGCATACATGTCTTGTACTAGATTTATTATGTCACAGACACTTTTTGTGGACTGTTTTGAAGATTGTCTACAAAAGGTGAAATAGCATATTGTTAAATTCAAGTAATTTAAAATACATCAAATTCTGCAAAAATTATGTGGAAAGTAAGCCAAAAGATTGCGTAAGGAAAAGTGTCTAATATGTCTAGCAAGATGTATCAAATCACATAGAATGAGCAACTGTGATATCACTTTGTGCATCTTCAGTCTGCCTGATCTAGTCTTAAGACATCTTAAGTCTGTTATAATAAATCCCTCAGTGTCTTTAAAAATAAAAAAAAATTGCACCTCAATTCTGGCAGAACTTCATTCTTTGTGCATCATAACCAAAATGCAAACCCTAAAATAGGCCTGTACTTGTGACATTATTGCTCCTCTGCTTCAGCTGTTTACTCCTCTTTATTGAACAATGTAGAATGTAGCTAAAATAGATCTTTAAAAAGGGTTCATTGATGTCTGCAAAGGCTGTTTACACAGTCACTCAGAGCAACAGTGTATGAGCGCCCAACAAAGCTTGCAGTATTTGTTCACTCATCATAGCCGTCAATAATTCCTTTTTGAAGTGACATTTGAACTGTATTACGCACAGTACAAAGACTCTAGAGTCACATAATACCAAGCAATGTGAATGATAGTTTCATGCACCTTATTATTATTTTTGCTGTAGACAAGTATGTAAGTAATGATCCCATGATGATAAGATGGTCATTATCAACAATTATTTCATTCTGTAAATATTTGTTTTAATCCTTTTTCTCCCACATGTTAGCAAACCTTTGATGCTGTGTTCTGTTAACAAAGCCAGCATATAAGGAAAAAAATGTATTTTTAGAAAACAGCTGTGTGTGTTTATGTAAGTGTATGTGTATATATGTATGTATATGTGTGTGTATATATATATATATATATATATATATATATATATATATATATATACACACACACACACACACGTGAACAAAATTGTTGGTACCCCACAAAGAAAGAAAAAGCCTGCAATGGTCACAAAAATAACTTTAATCTAACAAAAGTAATAATAATAAATAAAAATTGTTGTCAAGCTACGAAGCTTCTGGGAGAATGTCCTATGGACAGATGAGACACAGTTCGAACTTTGGCAAGGCACATCAGCTCTATGTTCATAGAAGGAAAAATGAAGCATATCTTCAAAAGAAGACTGTCCCTACTGTGAAACATGGAGAAGGCTCTGTTATGTTCAGGGGCTGCTTTGGTCCATCTGGCACAGGGTGTGTTGAGTCTGTGCAGGGTACAATGAAATCTCAAGACTATTAAGGGATTCTAGAGAGAAATGTGCTGCCCAGTGTCAGAAAGCTTGATCTCAGTCACAGGTCATGGGTCTTGCAACAGGACAATGACCTAAAACACACAGCTAAAAACACCCAAGAATGAAAACATTGGACTATTATTTAGTGGCCTTCTATGAGCCCTGACCTAAATCCTATTGAGCATATTTGGAAGGAGCTGAAACATGGCGTCTGGAAAAGGCACCATTTACAGCCGAGAAAACTGGAGCAGTTTGCTCATGAGGAGTGGGCCAAAATACCTGTTGAGAGGTACAGAAGTTTCATTGACAGTTACAGGAATCGTTTTATTGCAGTGATTGCCTCAAAAGGTTTTGCAACAAAATATTAAGTTAAGGGAACCATCATTTCTGTCCAGGTCTGTTTCATGAGTTTTATATTTTTTAAAAAAATTCTGTTGTGAAAAGCAATGTCTGACTTTCATTTGTTCATTTTCAAAGAATTTTTGTTCATAATTACTTTTGTCAGATTCAAGTTATTTCTGTGACCCTTGTGGGTTTTTCTTTCTTTAAACGAGGGGTACCAACAATTTTGTCCGTGTGTGTGTGTATACACTCACCGGCCACTATATTAGGTACACCATGCTAGTAACGGGTTGGACCCCCTTTTGCCTTCAGAACTGCCTCAATTCTTCGTGGCATAGATTCAACAAGGTGCTGGAAGCATTCCTCAGAGATTTTGGTCCATATTGACATGATGGCATCACACAGTTGCCGCAGATTTGTAAACTGCACATCCATGATGCGAATCTCCCGTTCCACCACATCCCAAAGATGCTCTATTGGATTGAGATCTGGTGACTGTGGAGGCCATTGGAGTACAGTGAACTCATTGCCATGTTCAAGAAACCAGTCTGAGATGATTCCAGCTTTATGACATGGCGCATTATCCTGCTGAAAGTAGCCACCAGATGTTGGGTACATTGTGGTCATAGAGGGATGGACATGGTCAGCAACAATACTCAGGTAGGCTTTGGCGTTGCAACGATGCTCAATTGGTACCAAGGGGCCCAAAGAGTGCCAAGAAAATATTTCCCACACCATAACACCACCACCACCAGCCTGAACCGTTGATACAAGGCAAGATGGATCCATGCTTTCATGTTGTTGATGCCAAATTCTGACCCTACCATCCGAATGTCGCAGCAGAAATCGAGACTCATCAGACCAGGCAACGTTTTTCCAATCTTCAATTGTCCAATTTCGATGAGCTTGTGCAAATTGTAGCCTCAGTTTCCTGTTCTTAGCTGAAAGGAGTGGCACCCGGTGTGGTCTTCTGCTGCTGTAGCCCATCTGCCTCAAAGTTCGACGTACTGTGCGTTCAGAGATGCTCTTCTGGCTACCTTGGTTGTAACGGGTGGCTATTTGAGTCACTGTTGCCTTTCTATCAGCTCGAACCAGTCTGGCCATTCTCCTCTGACCTCTGGCATCAACAACGCATTTCCGCCCACAGAACTGCCGCTCACTGGATGTTTTTTCTTTTTCGGACCATTCTCTGTAAACCCTAGATATGGTTGTGCGTGAAAATCCCAGTAGATCAGCAGTTTCTGAAATACTCAGACCAGCCCTTCTGGCACCAACAACCATGCCACGTTCAAAGGCACTCAAATCACCTTTCTTCCCCATACTGATGCTCGGTTTGAACTGCAGGAGATTGTCTTGACCATGTCTACATGCCTAAATGCACTGAGTTGCCGCCATGTGATTGGCTGATTAGAAATTAAGTGTTAACGAGCAGTTGGACAGGTGTACCTAATAAAGTGGCCGGTGAGTGTGTGTATGTATATATATATATATATATATATATATATATATATATATATATATATATTATAATGTGCATAGTCTACACCAGCGTGCATCTTCCATGAGGCGATCTAAGGTGCTGGCCTCAGGTTTTGCCTCATAGCATAAATTGGGGGTGGACACTATTTCTTGAATTATTGCAATAGGTAGTGGCTGCCAATTTATTCACCCATCCACACTCTTATACAGGCTGGTCTCTTCTGCTGCCTCTAGGCAATTTACATCACGACGTTGAAGACATAGCGTCCTGGTGTCTTTCAGCGTCGACTACAGTATGCTCTGGAGGTGGCAGCGTAAGCCAGCCTGGACAGGAGCGTGGATAGGTGAGTAATATGGCGGCGCCTCCTATTGTAATAATACCATACGCAATGTCTATCCTCCGATGTATGTCATGAGGCTCCACCTGAGGCCAGATGTGCCACTATATACACTATAAACATAAACACACACATACATGTACATATATATATATGTATCTCACAGTTGGGGGTCATATACTGTGAGGGGTGGGGGGGCAGAAAAAAGGGCACATATACTCTGTGGGTGACAGAAAAAGGGGTCATATACAGTGTTGTGGTAAAAAGAAAAAAAAAGTGGTCATATACTGTGTAGAAACCCAGAAAAAGAGGAAGGGGGCCAGAAAAGGGGAAATTTTGTGGTGGGAAAAACCCTTTAAATATATTAGTTTACATGTTTATTATTTAAGATTCAAGGTAAAAAATCTAGAAAATAGTGATATCACAGTACAGGAATAGTAAACACACTGATGTCACAATACAGTAATAATGCACACAATGACGTCATAGGACAGGGATAATGTACAGGGATAATGCCAACTTTGATATTGTAGCACAAAGATAGTGCATACACAAAATGACCACCATGCACAGTGTGACATATCAATCCAATTACTCTCTTCATATGCTGATGTCACATGCAGGCATTATGCAGTTTTCCACATCTTCTTCCATCATCCATAGCCATCACTAATTACAGTCCAGGTCTCACTAGAAATTGCCCCATTAGCAGCTACTACATCTGCTGTCCTCGTAGTTATGTCGATGGGTTCACCTACACTGTCTTAGGAGAAAGTGAAAGATCCTCACCTTGAGGATAGCAGAAGGACCAGGGTTTGCCAAAGTTCTGCCAGATCTCCGTCTAAATGACGGGGTTGAGTTCATGAATTCATTTTATTTAGAAACAAATCAATTTCTCAAGATATTTACTGCGTACTGTGCTAATAGGCAAGCGCCTGTTCCTGCTGTGAACAGCGAGAAGTTGCAGGCTGATCAAATATTTCCTATTAGCTCTCAATTTGCTCTTATGTATGGTTCATTGCTCAACAAAAAGACTCTAGTGGTTCTGCACATATTACATTCAAGTGATTTACTATTGTTGTTTAAGAGATATTAAAAGCAATAACATCTTCCTATTTCTTTGTATAAAACCATGAATGTCTATATATGTAATGTATGTCCTCATGATCATGCCAAGGCTCTCAGTTCTTATCATTCACCACAACCTGCTGGTTTAGAAATGAATTCTGAGTCACAGCAGATTGTCAGTGGTGAGGACTTACACAACACATAGCACATACCAGGCTTTCCTGGGTCGGCATTGATTTGCTCTAAGGCTCATTGATCTGCATGTTAACCTTTAGGATTTTTATCCTGAACATCACAAAGTGGCAGTAAAGTGTCACTGACAAAACATTTCCCTATTGCTTTATCTTAACAGGTTAACATTCTCTATGACCAATGCATCAATGTAATGCCAGGGGGATATTTTCTTAAAATGATGCATTTACAGTTCCAATTACAGAGCCTATAAAACATATACCCTGATCAGCTGCATTGTGTGAAAAAGTATTTTAAGTATATAGCTTGAGAAGAGAGATCAGTCAAGCTTTCCTTGATATATACTTCGCAAAAGCTATTCCAAAATCTAAATAGTTTTTTTTTTAACTCAAAGGCAGTATTTCATCTCACACATTTTGCAGACTCTTGATACCCAAAATGAGCCATTAGTTGTGCTATACCTTCTTGTAAGACATGGACGGTCATCATATCTTTTACGTGTGATGGAATCAGTTCTAGTTTCAATTGCATGAGGCAGCTCAAAGGCATAATTTGTCTGTTTTCAGTAACCATATATATATATATATATATATATATATAGAGTATCCATGGAAATAACAAGAAAAACTTAGTTTTTTTTTTATCATCGAGTGCCAGATAACCAACAGACTTTGAAAAAATAGTACAGTAACAGGTAAGATCAAGAAACCTCCATTCCCAGCTCTTCCCGAGTCTGTCATCATACTTTACTGCTCCGTTTAACAGAATATTACCAAAAAAGGCCACGCTTACCTAATATCAGATGAAACATGGCTCTATATAGGATGCAGAAAGGACCTCACAGTATATGAAGTATATGACAGAAGGAGCACAGGTGCAATATGGTAATAGAGCTCATTCACACTCCTACAATCCATGAGGGAGTGCATGACAGCACTTAAACACACATATAACTCCATGCGGGAGAATAAATTCCACCCCATGTATGAGACCTTGACGGCACTTGGCAGCACTGTAAGTGACAGAATGCTTCACCCCAAGTGTGAGAAGCAGCGCTATCGCAAGTCCTTCCACCCAACCGCGATCAGGCTGTATAATCTACATCAGACCAAGCGAAGACCACTCCGCACAGAGACCTAAATGACCCTGAAGTCTTCCTTCTTTCTTCTCTGTTCCTAAGCTGCTATGGACTCCTAGTATATCTTTCTCAGCTTATGTGTGTCTACTACTTCTGTAATATTTACTGTGTATTATCATGTATCTGTATTACTATGCTGCTGTAACACACTGAAATTTCCCCACTGCGGGACTATTAAAGGATTATCTTATCTTATATGGAGGTGCAGAGCAGCCCATCTGAAATAATAGTGTGGGATGTGACCAATTGGCTGTTTTTTAGTGCACCTCACATTTTCATATGATTAGCACCTTGTATAAAGTTCTATCTGTAATGCCCACACCCTCATGGATCGTAAGAGTGTGAATGAGCTCTATTAGCATTTTGCACCAGTGCTCTTTCTATTATATAGTGCAAGGGCCTGTCTGCATCCTGCTCAGAGCCATGTTTCATCTGGTATGTTTTTTTGGGGGGGTTTTTTGGGGGGGTTGTCTATTATGTCCTTTTTTAGTTTCTGTTTAACAGTAGCATAGTACTGAGATACAATGTGTTCTGATATGAAATCCCACAAAAAGTGTCCACTGTCTTCATTAGGAAGAACTCCCCCTCCTTCCCCTCTCACTGACAGCCGCCATGCATACTCAAGATACATTGAAGCACATCAGTTACTAGCGAGAAGACGGGTGAGCTCTTCATGTGAAAACACAGCAGTACAGCATAAAAACTAACCTGCTTTCCCAAATGTAGTCAATATTGAATGTGATATAGTACAAGGTATGGCAATCCCTTAATAGCATCAATGTATCAGGTGACACAATCTTAGCATTGGATGCTCTGTGCTGGGGTACTTAGAAGAAATGGAAAGTCTTTTACCTTTATACTTTTCTCTTGTGCTATTCCAAAAACCTGAGGATAAATCGTACGTAACAGTCAATAATATGTAGATTGCATGGTCATTTCATTTGTACATTTTTACTAAGAGTTGACCACTGTATTCTAATTTTCGCTTTCTGTCTTAGGTAAGTGCAATGTATTACTACATCTTGAATATTACTGTCAAGAACACAGTTGTACCTGAATTAGAAAATCTCCTTTGTAGATATATTGGCATAGCAGCAAAGAACATTAACGGAGCACAAGATAAATAAAGGAAAAATACATTAGGTCAAGCAAACTAAATCGCAAAGGAGAACTGTAAGGGTGCATTCACACTGAGTAAACGCTAGCTTATTTTGTAGAGTAAAATTACACTTGTAAATTTTGCTATCCCATTGACTTCAATGACATTTTACAGGCGTATTTTTACAGGCGTATTTTTTACAGGCGTATTTTTTACAGGCGTATTTTTACACTTGTAAAAAAATATCATTGAAGTCAATGGGATAGCAAAATTTACAAGTGTAATTTTACTCTACAAAATAAGCTAGCGTTTACTCAGTGTGAATGCACCCTAAGAAAGACCAAATGTTGATGGATAAAAAAATGTATCTGTCTTTCTAAAAAAGATTAAAATACCATTGTGAATGGAAAGCTGATCCTTCCACAGGTCCGTATGTTATACATTTACCATGAATGTACTTCTAAGCCTGTGTTTTCATATGTTAACAGAAAATCACACGGTAGGATAAATCCACTGGTGTATACCTTTCAGGTTACATTCATGTCTGTGAAGGTCGCTATGTCCACCAATTCAAAAATGGGATCTGTGTGTAACCGCTGTTTTTGTGTTCCGCCTTTCTGTTGTCCCCAAAGCAGGAAGCTAGTGTAAATCATCAGCTAACAATTCTGAATACACAGCAGAATAAAACCGCAAGAATCATTACATTAAATAAATTGTAATGGCTTTAGCTTTATCGATACAGCAATGATGGGAAGAATCATTTACATTACAAGTTTTACTTCCACTTTACATTAAACTTTTTACATCCCTCTAAAACTCAAAAAAATAAATAAATAAATAAATAAATAAAAACAAATACAAAATTGCTGTTGAATAAACAGCTCCAGGAACTAAGCTGAGATATTTCTTTCACACTGCTTGACTGCAAACTGCCGGCAATACTAATTGCTGGTATTTTGCAGTTGTAGAAAATGGTTTTTGATGATGTCACATTCATGTGACCATTCACATGGAGGGATGGGGCTTATATGATAGCTCTGTATATGGAACCTGTGTAGGGCTATGTTAGGAACCTGATGCACAAAATAACTCTAAGTTCCAGGCAACCAG
Source organism: Leptodactylus fuscus (assembly GCF_031893055.1). Classification (NCBI taxonomy): domain Eukaryota; kingdom Metazoa; phylum Chordata; class Amphibia; order Anura; family Leptodactylidae; genus Leptodactylus; species Leptodactylus fuscus. The sequence continues at coordinate 120,839,538 of NC_134269.1, forward strand.
GATTCCCAGGTGCTGAGGCAAAAACAGTCCTGGGTGTGCTACGATCTCCTAACCGGACCAGAACCAGGCCCCGAAGTTCTTCATCAGAGCTGCTGATGGTGGAGTTGGACTTGGTAAAAGTTTGAGGCCCAGATCTGCAACTGCCTAGAGAGCAACGCACACCCAGCAAACCCCAAGTAACAGGACCCAGAGGAACCCAGACACTAACCTGAGAGTGAAGTCCAAGAGAGCAGGATGGATTGGAGTGCAAATGAGCAGGAGGGTAATCCAGGGGAGACACACGGATTCCCAAGAAGCAGATACATGGTCAAACAAGCCGAGTCAATAACTGGAAGTCACGTGGTAGCAGAAGGCAGAGGCAGGAGCGTAGTCAAGGAAGTCGGGTCATACACTGGAGGTAAACGGAGTAGCCAAAAACAGGATCCAAAAGGGAGGTCATGTGGAATCCAAAGGTCATACACAGGAGGTCAGGAAGGTACCAAATCAGGATCACGGAGGAGAGGTCTGAAAAGCAAGCCAGGTCAACACATCCAGGGAATCCAAGTTTCAGGGACAGGAGACAGGTGACAGGGACCAAGGAAGGAAAAACAGGAGAGCTCGTCGCTAGGGGAGCTGATGCCTTTGCTAAACGAATAACCAGCGGCGGGCTGAAACCAGAATGAGGCCTAAATAGCCTCAGGCCTGCTGCTGACCCTGGAAGTGCTGGTCCCGGCACTTAGGGAGAAACTAGAACCTCTGCACACATAAGCGGTGGCCTCCGGCCTACCCCATCGCCAGAACCAGCAATGACTGCGGCGCTGGACAGGGAGCGAGTCGGGCGCCTCTGCACAGCACAGCGGAGGCCCCGGCCCGTCCTAACAACCTTCTTGTGGAGAAAGAACATAAGAGTGGTAAGTGAGGGGAAAAGTATTGCAAGGTATCAGTCCAGAGTGTGTGGTGAAGATATCAGAGCTGTATGTGTGGAGAGAAATTTGGAAGTAGCATAGCTAAGTGTATGGAGGGGAAGGCTGTATGCAGGGAGGAAACATGAAAGCAGCTATAGGGGGTAAACATAGAGGTAGGCAAACATCAGACAGAAGTGTTGTATGTGATGGCGGAGAAGGAAAACATGGAGGTATCACATCTAGCTGTGGTAGTAAAGAACATGGAGACAACAGGGCTGGATGAAGGGTACTTGGAGATAGCAGGGGTGTGTGGCGAGCTAAACATGGGAGGTAGCAAGGCTGTTTGCGGAGTGCATGGAGATAACAGGGGTATATGTGGAGGATAACATGGAGATAGCAAGGCTTTGTGTGTGTAACTGGCATGTGTGAAGGAAGAATAGAGGGAGTATGGAGCTGAAAAGCGTAACAAAGACAAAATCGCAGCATTTAAGCTACGTAGGGCCCAATCTTAATCGCATTGTATATTAAATTTCAGTGTTGGACTGATGTATAAACTGAAGCTAAAATGTGCTCATGCGGACAAAACATGAAAGGATTTTTATCATTCTAGTGACAGCAACGGTTAAGACTAATACTGACAACTTTATCGCAATATTTATTTTTTTATTGCATTAAGCCTGCCAAAATTTTCCATAGGGCCATACAGAAACTTTCATCTGTGACATGCTTGATACTAAGGACTGCCCACTCTGGCCATTGCAAGCTGAAAACATAATGGTGCTTTTGGGGTGCAGATCTTGAAAGAGAGGGCACATAGGAAGTGGATGAATTCACAGGTACAGTGGAGATGGTATATCTGCATGGTTGATCAAGTTTTAAAAAAGTTTTATGTTGAGGAAACTTCTTTAAAGGGGCCCTATCATTGGGAAAAGTCATTTTTAACTATGCACATACTTGCATAGCCTTTAGAAAGGCTATTCCACACGTACCTTTTGTATGTAAATCGCCTCAGTGGTTTTTGAATGAGACCGCTTTTATTCATATGCTAATTAGTCTCAGCGAGCACTTCTCTCTCTGCTGTGTGTGTGTGTGAGAGCAGAGAGGTGAGTCATCAGCAGCAGCAGCCTGTGCTGTACACACAGGAGAGAGACAGTGCTCAATGAGACTTCCAGGGTGCACGCTGGATGGGGCTCATTCAAAAACTACTGAGGTGATTTACATACAAAAGACATCTGTGGAATAGCCTTTCTAAAGGCTATGCAAGTATGCACTTAGTTAAAAATGAGTTTTCCCAATGATAGAGCCCCTTTAAATTACGATGCTTGTTCAATGTACGTAGGTGTAGGTGATGTGTCTGATTCTGAGGCCCCCACGAATCATGGGAGCAGGGTCCCAAAATCCCCCCATTTGAATGGAGCAGCAGTCACTCAGGTCTGTTACCGCTTGATTCAAGTCCGACTACAGCAATAGAGATGAACAGAGTTGCAGCAGACAAGTGCAAACAATTCAAAAGTGGAGGACACAAACCTCCCTGTTCTTGTGATTGGTTGGGGGATACTTTAGTGGATCGGGGAAAGTGTTTGTGGAACTGCTCCTATAAAGTTATCATATTTAGCAGTAGCAAAGTGGTTGGATCTTAAATGGAATCTACCATCTCGCCAAGCTTATTCGGGGGAGGTGTAAGACTCCAGGTTCCCAGTATACAGAATATTGAGTGGCTCCATTATGAAGTACAATCTGTCCTGCAAAAAATAAGCCCTCATACAACTCTGTGAATGGGAAAAAAAAAAACTGATTTTTGGGAGATGGAAAACAAAACTAAAATGAAAAATGGAAATTGAGGGGTAAATGTGGATTTTGCTGCAAATCTGTTGAGGAAGAATCTGTCATGTGTAGACTAACTTTTTGCAAGACTGAATACAACACACTGAAGAAAATTGTATAAATAGGTATGATCTGTGCAAAGTTAGCCATATAAATAAATACCATTTGAAATGTATTATCGTCCATCTGAATAATCTAAATATATATGGCAACAAAATAGTTTTTTAATTGAGAATAAAAACTTGAACAGTTTCTCAGGCTTTGGCATTAATCCTTCACATTGCTCCTCAAACCTCTCCTCTTCACAGCTGACATCCCAGATAGTATAATCTAAAATATGACAGACTGTGGTTTTAAGCTCCACTATCCCGAGTAGCAGATATAATATTCCCCATAATTTCCTGTCCTCCTACGCGCTCAACTACCTCAGTGCTGGTATAACTGGATTCAGTAACTGTGTCAAGGGATTAATTTTGTCTTGGCTACCTCTCTCCTCATCTCAGCCATAACCTCATCTCTGTTCTTCTTTTACTGTACACTGGCCTGACCTTCTCAGCTTGCTAGTACATACATGACTATACATTCATAAGACTATAGTCTTATAGTACTATGTCTATAGTACTTTATGGAGATACAATTTGCAATACGCACAATGAAAATGTTAGCAACCCTTGTCATGACTTCATTCTTGGTTTAGTTTTTTACTCATTACTTTCTTCTATTTGTACTAAAAAAATGACAATAAATACAGAGTGAGATCAAATAATGTAAGGATATTTAGTCTATTGCATGCCTGGATGGCACTGCAGTATAAGAACAGAAAACTTAGACTAGCTGAACACCTATACAGTCAATGGAACCACTCAAGTCAATAAATGCATCCTTAAAAAACTCGAGAGACTGCTTTTAATGTCAACACCTTAATTTATTTTACTGAAACATTTTAATATAACCTCACATAAAAAGGTTACTAATGTGGATCATATATAAAAAGCAAAAAAAATAAATCAAGAAATTGTAATAAATGGCCATAGAACATAATACACCAATATTAGAAAAAGCCCAAACAGTATACATAATGGGGACATTTCAGTCACACAGAAGCCAACTCTTTAAAGGAGTATTCCCATGAACATAATCATATCTATACTTGTAGAGAATTAAAAGTTAATATAAAAGCAAATATAAGTTATTAAAAATTCTGCAGAGTTTTAAAGATTTTCTTTAACCATCTTAGTGGTGACATGTTTTCTCTTGATCAGTTGCCAATGGATATGACACAAATGCAAAAACTTTCTATGGTCTGAGACTTATCAGGATCTCAGCCATTTTCTTATTCTAGCTACGTTATCAGACAGGGACACTACATGTATCAGAAGATATCCCAACCACAATAGGGAAATTATGGCTGATTTTCTGACCTTAGAAAGTTCCTGTATTCATGGTCGTATCCATTGGCAACCGATCAAGAAAACAAACTGTACTCACAAGATATATAGAGAAAATCTTTAAAACTCTACAAAAAGTTTAATTGCTTATATTTGCAAAAATGTTCAACTTTTATCTAGCTACAAATTTTTAAATAGTTATGTTCATGGGAATACCCTTTAAGCATCTGAAATATCTTGTCCTTCATTACACTAAATCTGTTCACCCTCAAAATCCGACTGCCACTAAAAGAACCAAAAATGGATAGAATGTTCACATAGCAAAAATACTTAAAAAAAATTACCTAATATGATGGCACGTTTTGTATATATGCATCAGAATGTGCGACCCACAATGTGGATGTAGAAGACATAAAACAAAAAGGGGTGTGAAAAAAAACATTTGTTTTATTTATTTTTTCCACACTAGAGAACTTTAAAAGGGAGTCTGTCAGCAGTTTTTACTCTACAAGTCTGCACTAGATGTCCATGATTATACAGGTCGTATGAATCCAGGTTTTAATTCCTCTGGTACTAAAACCACAAGTGTCTTGTGGGCAACCCCTTCATGTACACTGTCCCAACCTCTCAGCTGTAGTGTCAAAATCAGGAAAAATCTAGAGGTATCCCTCAAGAGCAATAAGGAATAGTGTGGAAGTGTTCAGTGAAGAGACTCAGGGACCACCCAATGGGTACTTGCATTCATAGCACCAGTGGGATTAAAATGTGGGTTTGTCATTAAGGCCCCGTTCACATGGTGCGGATTTTGGCGCGGAATCCATGTCATAATCTGCCCCCTCACAATTGTGGTCTAGGTAGACTGCTAGCATTCTTTTTCCGCTAGCGGCATGTTGACACTAGCGGAAAAAAGAAACAAGCTGCCCTTTCTTCAGGTGGAATTCGTGGCTGATTCAGCCGTGGTGTCCGCCTCGCGGCATCACGCTCCGGACTAGGCCCATTCATTTGGGCCTAGTACGGAATGGAAAGTCGCGTCGGAATATGCACACGCGGAATTGCGTGTGAACTAAGTTTAAAATACCCATTATGTTTTTGCAGTACAGGATGGTCAAATTGGATTTTAGGGACACTTGCAGGGTCTTAGAGTGTTACACAAAGCAAACAAAGTTTTAATCTAGTCGAGAGGTCGATTAGCAAGATATAGATTATGGCTCCTCGCTTCCTAAAGAAAGTGTTAAGTGACACAATATATCTGACATTTCTCCCAGTACACTTGTCAGCTCATCTTCCAGTCCTGAACAACATTTCACTCACTCCAAACTGCTTTACATGTCAGTGCCCTTTAGAATAAGAGGATTCAATCTCTCAGCTTGACGAGTGCTCGCTCCAAACACAGCATCAAGGATGTCAGTGAAGGTTGTGCTCAGCCACATCCAGACTATTACAGATGCAATTACTTCCTTCCTGCGTCCAAGCTGTCTGATTTCTGTCACCAGGATGCCAACCTGACATCCAGGACTCCTTTGCCTATGTGTTTTGCAAAATTAAACATTTCCATCAAATGCTGTTTATACATTACTGCAGATCTGAAACAGGCAAACAAGAAGAAAAAAAATGCCAATGCACACGGCTTGCCACTCTCTTAATACAGACAACACCGCTAAATACGGGGGAGGTAAACTGAAATGTAGATGTTACCGTGACTCACAAAAAGAAGATTTAACTATGTGCCAGGTGTAAACATTTTATTGATATAAAAATATATATTTACATATCCACAGTCCATAAAACAAGAGAATACATTGTATTTCTATACACCAGATTCAGAGGAATGTTTACAGCCAAATAAAACTACAGCATATATATCCACATGGAAAGTCTGCCACCTAGTGCTCCACCGAAAATAATGTCAGCAAGAGAGAAAAATTCTAATTACCAAAGGGCCTTCTAATTCACAAAAATAATTCTATGTTCCGCTAAACATACTTCCAGAATCCTAAACCAAGTACAATTAAAGGATTTTTCAGATCCATCTAGGATATTATTCAGAGGTCGGCCACACTAGGGAAGGGGAAGACCACAGAAGGTAGAAACAGAAGACAAAGCACAGACTAAAGTCTGATGTCAACTAAAGACATGTCAATCACACGTCACAGGGCGTGACCAAGAGCGGTTACAGAGGTCTAGCTGATGCAGGTCTCCGCGCCCACCACTACTTACAGCTCTATTCACATACAGCTCAGGATTTAAAAGAATATAAGTTTAGCTTTACTCAGAAGAAAGCTTAGGGGCAGGATAGGGAATGTTGTAACCAAGCCACCTACACAGATTCCCTTTAAACTATAAAATGTATATTAAAAACTGTCCTGTTATGATGTATGTGCTCGAGAATACTAGCACTGTGAAGTGCATAGGGAATTGCTGGAAGTGGACTGTCACATTTGTGAAGCATCACGATATCTTGTTTAGAATACTGTAGCAGGAGTAGGGCCTTTCTGAATAATCACAGAAATGAAATGCCATATGACAATCTTAGGATATGTTCACACGGAGGAAAAGATCGTGGAAACCTTTTCCGCCATGTGAACTTTCCGCGTGCCTAGCTGCAACTGGATGCCAATGCCGCATCTACATTTCATCGCAGCATCCCGCTCCTGATTAAACCGAATGAATGGGCCTAAACAGGTGCATGACTCTAGCGGTGGACGCCACGGCTGAATCAGCTGTGGAATCCACGGCAAGATGGGGCACCTCGCTTCTTTATTCCGCTACTAGCTAGCAGGAAAAAAAAAAGCGAGTGGCTCCCATTGAAGTCAATGGGAGCCATTTATGCAGGGGGGTTTTGAGGCGGATTCCACGTCAAAATCCACCTGCAAAAAAACTCTGTGTTGAACTAACCCTTAATGGCTTTTCCAATGAAAACAAAATTGGAACACACATCTAGTGATTAGAGGTTGGTCAAGTTTACATACCCCTCATAGATAAGAAACAAAAACCACTTCAATTACATGCCTTAGACTATTACTCACTGAAAAAATACATTCTACACATCTGTAAAATGACCTACAATTACTATTAGTGCAGAAATCTGTCACCACTGCCGACATATCTGCTTTAGTAAGTACTTTGGCTCCCTATGATATAATAACTGTATTATTAATAGAATTTCTCTGTTATTCCTCTTGGAATTATATGACCAAGTAGATAAACAGGTGTTAAATGAGTTTTCAAGGCAAACAATATTGCTGACCTATCCTTAAGATAAGTCATTCGGGGGAGGTCTGACACTCAGGACCCCATCCAATCAAATGTTCTCTGCAAGTGCTATACTGAGAACAAGCTCCTCAACACAACTCCTTTCCTATACAAAGTCCTAATACATCGGCCAGACACATTGTTTTTAGGTACGGAATTCCTAGCTGGTCATAAAACCAGTGTTTTTAGGGCATACTCAATAGATATATTTCAGTTTGTCTTTATTTTACAGTTTATGTCATAACTCTACAAGAACTACATAGCCGAGTATCCTACATATTTTCCTTGTTAGTTACAACACCTATTTGTCAAACGTCTTCATACATTTCCAGGAGGAACAATACAACCCAGAGTTTGCCAAAAAGAAAATACATTTCCTGTGAAATACAAGTATATACTAAAACAGAGACGTCAGGAGAACAGACAGATCCTCTATACCTTTCTTCTGATTCTGGAAAATAAACTTTAATAATAAATGTTTTCTTTAAAAAAAAAAGTTTTTGTTCCCTTCAAGTCCAAGTTTTTTTGATTCACTATAACAAACCTGAAATTCCCTGCAAGAATATAGAGAAAGAACAGTCTTATTGCGTACTCAATGTGTTAAACCCAAACCAAACCATGTGGGATTTCCCATCACCCTTCTTCTCACCACATAAACCTCTGAGTTTCTTCACTATCTGGCCAGTGAAAAGTCTTATTCAGAAACAAGTAAAATGTTAATATGTTGACAGTGACATATAGGGCCAACTCCAGTAGCAGTTTACTTGTAGAAGGGACTGGCGCATTTAGTCTGAAGACGAGGTACGGCAGGATAAAGTATCGAAATTCCAGCAATTTCTGAGGAACTGTGGCAAATAATGTGCAAACAGAAAACAGCAGTAGCCACAACGCAGACTTGGTCTTCACAGCATCCACAAAACTCCAAGCCGCAAAAAGATATCCAGGAACTAATGCATATTTTACCAATTCATGTCTCTGGAATATTTTCTTCCAGACATAGAAAGGGTAGTGGCGGTTATCCGCAAGCAGATACTGATGAACATATGTAAACTTCCAAATAAGTAATACAGATATACAGGCTAAACCTCCATACTGAAGGGGATGTTTCCATACTGATCGAATGAAGTCCGATATCTTCTGCACCGAGACAAAAACAGGGAAGGAAAAGACCAAGGTGAAAGCAAAGAAGTAAAATAACTGGGGAAAATGGAGGCATGCTTCATGATTGCTTTTGTCCCCTACTACAATCCCACCATTCACTACTATAAACCCAAGAAAACACAACACTAAGATGATGTATGGCCATGTTAGTAGGACCAAGGTCAGTATGTTTAGGGGGCTCAGCAAATAGTGGATGAGAAATTTCACAGCGTCCACAATCTTTAAGGATGTTTTCTTAGAGGAAGGCTTCTCATCATTCTTCTTCAGCTGTGTCCTCCATGCATCCATCACCTTTTCTGCAATAATGTTCCCAGCACAAAAGACTATCCAAATTATGTTTGTCTGCCGAAAGCATACACTGCAAAACCCAAGAAGAGCGGCACTTTTGTGATTTCCATACAAGCACATCAAGTAAGAAAACAGAACAAAAAAAGTTGAACCAGGGTCTGTGTAATACAGAAATGTAAAAAAATAAAGAGTGGGGAACAAGTATAAGGTGAAGGTGTACAGGATTCTTCTCAACGCTGAGACCTAGGGGAAAGAAAAAATAAAATAATACAACGACAACCAGATTGCTACCTCACAAAACAGGTATATTTCACAGAGGCTGATGCTGGATTATAAATATGATGTATCTTTAGACGGATTAATCTAAGTTTATACCCCCTTAGTCCTTAGATTTACACCAGAACTGTCCACCGAATTTTGATACAATTCGGTGCACAGTTCTGCATCTTACAGGAAGCCTACCATCTATCCACAGGGCCATAAATAGAATAATTGTTACTGGGACCTAAAGCCTGAGGGGCCCAAGGCCTTTCTACAACATAAGAGAAAACCAGTGTTATAGATAGCCAGTTGTAAGTGTAAGCCCCATTACAAACTCTGCATTAGGACCCAGTAGCTTGAAGTTACACCTCTGTCTCCTCCAACCCTATTAAACTGCCTGAATGCTAAGTTGGTGTTAATTACTTTTCTCATGTGTGTCAGTGCTGTGAAGAAAGTAAATTTTGATGAAATATGTAAATTAGACAGTTGGTGTATTTGGGGCTATTCCTCTAAGTCCCTGAGCACAGCACTTGTTGCTGAAACCACGTTCCTGCTCATTTCTGTACCGTCTCCTGTGCAGTGGGCGTTGATCTTACATTGCTCTGAGGTCAGAGAGCAGAACAACAATGCTCAAGCCCGAACAAAGAATTGGCTTCTTTTTCTAGGTCAGTGCAATTTACATGAAAAATCGCCCCCTTATTAGTGAGCAATATGTGCACATGCCTCATCTGCCTCAGTGGTTATGTGAACCTCTAGCAAAGTGTCCTTTTCATCTTGTGCTAAGGACAACGGAGCATCAGGAACAGATGCGTTTTTTTTTTTGTTTTTTTTTTTTTTGGGGGGGGGGGTTGTTTCGTTTTTTGATTTTACATCTTCGTCAGCCACCCCTGAACAGTTGCTTTAATTTACAGCGCTACTAATGATTGGTGCAAATGGGAAATTTACTAAGGATCTCTAAAAGGCGAGCTCAGCTAGACACCTTCTAAGGGTTTTATCATCAAGCACAAAATGCGAAATTACCTACCTTATTTGACTGCCGCTGCGCCCCTGAGCAATTTGACATTGACCAGGTAAGTTATATGTAAAACAGATATTATTCTCCTAGTGGGTGGCAACCTTTGATCCCAGAGATAAAAAACAAAAGGTCCGTGTCCACTTGGCGAACAACAGCAAATTTACATAAAAACGACCAATAGCTTTATCACGTGGACAGATTTATTTATTAAACACGCCAAATTGATCAGGGGAAATCAAATGAATTTTAGCAATTTGTGACTGGCCCTCAAGACACTGATAATACTTCTGGAAGACTAAATCTCATATCTAGTTGATAGGGATATTAACATTTATATACAGTAGGTACCAATAGTTTGCACATGCATGTACATCATGAAGTCATGTCTAAAAAAATAAATCAACATTATAGAAATGGAAGTTCATAGATACCTTTGTGTGGATCCTGCAAAGAATTAAATAGAACATATACAGGTTGCCAAGGCTGAAAAGAAGGTTAATAAATCTCAGCATTCCAGACGAGCAAACAACATTATCACTCCATCCAAAGAGCCAGGCGGCAGGCTTCACTATGCCGACAGATGTCAGATACAGGCCAGGCAGAGTTGTGATCATCGGATCCCACTGGGAGCAAGAAAATAATGGACACAACTTTAATTAGAGAACAAAAATGAATAAACAGAATAGAAATCTCTGAAGGGCGATATAAACACAGATTTATCTTCATGCTAAATGTCCACAAACTTTTGAGGAATATCTAAAGACTGTAATTATAACTTTCAGACTCTGTTAGAGGAGAATGCCAGGGTCTCAGCAATATGAATATAATGTATTCTCATAGGGAACTGGGGTTTCCAATATTGTGAAAGATACAAGCACATTATTTACTTCATACTGCTGATCGGCCCTGAAAGAAAATTAACATAGCAAGTAAAGCAGGGTTCACATAAGCTTCAGTGTCCGACAGCTAGTGTCTGATGCTACTGTCCGCGCAAAATCCTACATGTAGGATTTAGCTGTCTGCTTGAAAAATCGGACATCTTATGTAAACGGACACTTAAGGACAGTAAAGGACACTGCATGATGTCTCATTTAAAATAATGCAAAATGTAACGGACACAGCTAGTGTCCGATGCTAATGTCAGCGCAAGATTTTGCACGGACATTAGCATCGGACACTAGCTGTCGGACAATGACGGTAGTGTGAATGCCCCCTAACAGTAGTTCTTAGGCTTTTCACAAACTTCCTGGAAATCTAGCAGACACTTTGAGTGTGGGGTAATGGTGAAGACAAAGTCCAAAACCAAAAAAAAAATACAAAAATGTGATACAAATATACTAAAGCGTAACTTTTAAAAAATAATGCATATAAAATGTTTTGAGAACAGTGTGTAAAAATGATTCTACAATTATACATCCAAAATTAGTACACAATAAAACGGCCAAACATATCTGCACATAATCTTCAATCATCAAACCAATTCTTAAAGGCACAGCGTCCTTCAATAACCAGCATAATAGTAAAACAAAAGCCATTATGTCTTACCATGTGCAGATCCAGTGCATAGGATCCGTTATGGTGGTATCACAAGTACCAATCATTCTGGAATATAACTGGGTACCAGGAACCAATATGGTGTGGATCAATACCTGTACCTATTTGACCCTAAATAACAGCCCTGGATTTGCCCTAGTTACCTATCTTGAGGTCATCGCCCTAAATAGCTTATGACCCAGACTGGAACCTTTCCCTATAATACGTAACTCTAGTGACACCCTGATCCTACTGAGATAAACAAGAAAATAAGATAAAAAAAATCTTATCAGCACTAGCGGTCTGTAATGAATCGGTCAAAACAACATCACCATGTTTTCTGAGATCAAAATATTTATAGAAGGTTGCTGCTTTTTATCCCCTTCAAATGAATGTGATGATACTGCAAAACCCCAACCAGCTGGTATTTAGTGTACAGTATATGGACCAATGAAAACAGTGAAGAGGATGATGCAGCACCTGTCAGAGCACCTCGGCTTCTTCAAATGGGTGAACAGAGGGGTGCACAGTACTAGATCCCCAATCTAATATTCATAATCCACCTTAAATTGTGATCTCGGACATCCCTTTAAACCTACCAGTAGGTCAGCACTGAAGTGAAATCAGCATCAGAAACAGAATGATGAAGACTAAGCATATTTTGTGTTACTGGGTTGTCCCAGAAAGGTACATAAAAAAACTTAAGTGCTACTGAGCCTCCCAGCGCTCATCTTATTTACTTCCTTTGGATGGCTTTTCATACCGGACTACAATATTTGATAGATCTCTAAACAGAAAGACAGCAAAAGCTTTAACACAAAACAAAACACTGAATACAAGCAGGGAGGTCTAAAAAAAATATATCAACACAAAGTCAGTACCAATGTCTAGGCAGGAAAACTATACCTCTCACATGCCTCTACATTCATAAATATTCATCTTACAGGGGAAAGCTTTACAGAAATCCACAAACAGAAATTGTTCGCATTAATGTGTCTAAAATGATTAAATCACAGTCACGCACTTACCAGTCAGTGTATAAAACAGCAACTGTGTGGGCGCCGGGTGCTGCAGGCCTGAGAATTAGGCTGAATATATGGTATTTGTCAGAACAGTGTATTACATCTTCACTCTACTGTCTATGCCCTGGGTACTCGCCATTGATGCAGCATTTCTCTTGTCACAATAGCTCATCTCATATTAATTGACAGCCATTTATTATTTATACATATTTATGAACTGTACAAGAAGCTGCTTTGTTCTTGAAGTGTAACTCCGGGCTACAATTATTAAGTGGAAGTATGAGGGGCTGTTTTCTATGGAGTCATAACTGGGCTCCCACTTCTCGTGAGGCATCTACTGCACTTCCATAGGACTCCAATTCCATACTGAGATTGGCGGTATGTTCTATCACGTCACCGGTTCAGATATAATAGGACAAACATTTATCGCAGGCTCTTCATGCTGTGGAATCCCCCAGTGAGACTTTTGCCCAATACGAATGAAACTTTTACAAACATTGATTGATTAAAGTGTGACAAAGCACAAATAGTACATTTCTAAGGTTTCAACATTTTTGAATCACAATGAGAAACCTTTGGGTAAGTTCAGCAACAGGAGTTTGGAGACCATTTTGAGGTGGAACAGAACATGAAAGAATAAAAAATACGCACCATACTCACCCGTCCCCAAGACTGATACCTCCTAGCACTATCCAGTCCTGCTGTTTCGATGTTTTCTTGCAGTGAAAGTACTTGCCATCTGCGACATTCCAGCTGTCTTCCCTTAGGCTGCTGAACGGCCTTAGCAATCATGAGCGGTGAGGACTTCTGCCAGAAGCAAACAATGGAGCAGCAGGACTGGACTGTGCTGGGAGACACTGGAGTGGCAGGGACAGGAGGGTTTTTTCTTTTTTTATTTTACCTCCCCTGGCGTAACAAAAAAAAAAAAAAAAAAAAATCTATATTATCTTGGACAACCCCTTTAATAATGGAATAAAAGACAAGTGCAACATTACAATGTAGTATATGAGCCAGATGGCTTAACCCCTTCCCGACATCCGCCATACGGCCGATACTGGGTGTTTAACTATGGCAGCCACCCGGGAGTTGGGCGGCCACCATAGCCTCCTGGTGTCTGCTGTATCATACAGCAGACACCATGCACTAATAAAAAAAAGGTACAAAAAGGTTCAGCTCACCCACAGGTTGATATCAGACATCGGGTTTTCAATGGTTAAATTCTTCGGGGTGCACGGCAACACACTCTATTCCTTGAGTGTAATATCTCCACAGCAAAAACAAATTTCTCCGGCAACTCTCCGATGATAAAATATAACTTTTAATCAGAAAACATCATAAAATGACAAAAAATTTGATGTCGATCATAAAATAAAGAAAAAAAAAAATTTGTAAACCCCCTAAAAAACGCAGACGCGTTGCGGAACCATCGTTCCTTCCTCATGGTTCCGCAACGCGTCTGCGTTTTTTAGGGGGTTTACAAATTTTTTTTTTCTTTATTTTATGATCGACATCAAATTTTTTGTCATTTTATGATGTTTTCTGATTAAAAGTTATATTTTATCATCGGAGAGTTGCCGGAGAAATTTGTTTTTGCTGTGACCATGCACTAATGCCCATGGTCGGTGCCCATACCAATCATGGGCATTAACCCTTCTGGCGCCTTAGTCAAAGCTGAACAAGGTGCCATTTGCTGGTGATCGTCGGCACCTGGAGCAAGCTTGTAAAGGCTCTCCGGCCTGTCTGCAATGATTTTCTTTTGCAGGCTGCTCTATGATTCTATGATCCAGGATTCTCTCTCTTGTCTTCACTATTGCAATTTTCTTCTAATTGGGCTTCCTCTTACTAAATTCTCCTCTCTACAATCTGTCCTGAATGCAGCCACCAGACTCATTTTTCTGTCAAACCGGTACACAGACGCATCTATTTGAAAGATGGCTAAAAATCCAGCACTCTGACAGCTCCGAGATACTAATAAAACTTAACTTTTATTCAATATGAACACCTAGGAAAAATATGAATAAAAAAAATCATGACACAACCTATTCCATGATATGCAGGAAGAAGGAATTATCCTATGCATTTCGGGGAGTAAATCCCCTTAGTCATAGCTAAAAAAAACACAAACTCCCTGCATTCTTGTAAATAGAAAATACAATTAACTCATTAATGGTATTGGCTTAAGCGTCTAAGTTCTACACAGAAAAAATAAAAAGACATAATCCTGATCATCATAATATAAATGTTTACATCTTTCATATTGTACATAACATTATACACTGTACCTGGAGAGATGCTGCTTATTTGAACATTGTAGCTAACAATCCACTGGCTTGAAAAAACATAGTCATGCCCAGTAAAGGTGACCTCATATAAGATTCAAGGGAAGTATCCCAATCGTATTCTGCCCATAATAAAGGTGGTCGCCCGAAGAATAACACGCACCTACAAGAGATCAGCTCCAACATAATTGATAATAACCGATGCCCACAAACAGCATGGCTGCTAAGGGCATAAAAAAAAAAACCAAAAAAAAAACTAAGCATGCGTGCTCCAGCTGAATACAGATTGGATATAGTCATAACATCACGTGATAGCAAGTGGATGGTTCAGATTAGACAAAATTTAAACCATCGCCATCCACTCATTATACCTGACGTTGTTCAAACACAGAATGTTCTGCGCATACGCTATCCGGCTAAATGCTATTTAAAATGTTGGTTACACCATGTGATAGCAATTAGATGATCCAGATTGGACGAACCTCAAAACATCATTATCCTACTGCTATATATGACACAATTTAGCTAAAAAAGCCTTATGCACATGCGTGAATGGGCTTGATGCCAATTGAATATATTCATAACATCATCTAATGACAAATAAATAATACAGATTGGACAGACCTCAAATCATGAATATCAAAATTAAAGGACTAAAAAAAAAAAATTAAAAAATAAATGGAAAACTCAGCTATAACTGAAAAAAACATAATATAACTAATGCAAAAATAAATTAGTTATTGTGAATACTGTAACTGGAATAATTGCAACATACTAAACTGGGCTAAAGAAATATAACAATAATTAATAAATATATGATAAGTCTATTTTAAAGTTCATACCCAAAGGATACCTAGTACTGAACTCAAAAATCCAATAAGGCTCCCGTCTGTACAATTTATATTATCAATTGCCACCCCTAATCGGCCTTGTAACTTGCTCTATAGCACAAAATCTAAATGTTGTTAAATCCCTTCCATGTATATTTGAAAAATGTTTAGATGCTCCTGTTATTTTTCCAGTGTTTTCATTCACAAAGCTGTAAGTGCATTCTGATATTCAAGTTTTTAACATCCTAGTTGTGCAACCTATATATTGTACATTACATGTGCTGTATGCTATCATGTACTGTATATAACGTGACCTGATATGCAATTGAGAAATGTACAAATTGTATATCCATGGAAGGTATTCTTCAGCCTACCTGAATGATACGTTTATCTTTAGTACGGACTGGGAAAATCACTTGCCAAAAGTTGAGTTGCCAAATTTCACTTACCAAATTTCTTCAGAGCAGCCGGTTTAACAGCCAACCCAAAAAAGTGTGCTTTGGGTCTGGAAGAGGCCAGATACCTTGGGTATGTAATTGTAAGAGGGGGTGATAAAACCCCAGGTTAAAGTGGAGGCCATTCAAAATTGGCCTCGGCCCTTAAAGAGGACCTTTCACCATATCCGGGCACATGCAGTTCTATATACTGCCAGAAAGCTGACAGTGCGCTGAGTTCAGCGCACTGTCGGCTTTCCCGATCTGTGCCCGGTGTGAAGAGCTTACGGCCCGGTACCGTAGCTCTTCTATGGTCAGAAGGGCGTTTCTGACCATTAGCCAGAGACGTCCTTCTGCCTCGCGGCGCCAATCGCGCTGTGCTGTGGAGCCGGGAGGAACGCCCCCTCCCTCTGCTCACACAGCTTGTCCATAGACGAGCATTATCAGGAGGGGAGGGGGCGTTCCTCCCCGCTCCACAGCACAGCGCGATTGGCGCCGCGAGGCAGAAGGACGTCTCTGGCTAATGGTCAGAAACGCCCTTCTGACTGTAAAGCGCTACGGTACCGGGACCGATAGCACTTTACACCGGGCACGGATCGGGAAAGCCGACAGTGCGCTGAATTCAGCGCACTGTCAGCTTTCTGGCAGTATATAACACTGCCTGTGCCCAGATATGGTGAAAGGTCCTCTTTAAATAAAAGGGGCTTTCCTGGGAATGATGGGCTATTACCGCAGGTTCATCCCAAATTTTGCTACTATTGCAGCTCCGCTGACAGACCTAACTGAGGGGACTAGTTCTGTCATGGTCAAATGGAGTGAAGAGGCTGAGGGGGCATTCCAAGAGTTGAAGTTAATCCTCTGTAAACAGCTGGTTTTGGTCACACCTGACTTTACCAAGAGAGTTAGTGGTTCAAACTGACGTCCCTGATGTGGGGTTAGGTGCAGTGCTGTCCCAAGAGGTGGGTGGTGAAGAGCACCCAGTCAAATACCTGAGTAGGAAGCTTACACCACCTGAAAGAAATTATAGCATTGTGGAGAGGGAGTGCTTAGCCATTAAGTGGGCCCTGGAATCCCTAAGGTACTACCTCCTGGGGCAACACAGGTCAGCCCCAGTTTTCTGACATATCTGTGGACCAGGGCGGATCTGGAGTTGGTCTCAGCCCAGGTGTAGATCATGGGCTCATTACTGGGCCAGAAAAAGGCTGCAGGTCTTGCATTGCAGTGCAGCTCCATGTGGTGAAAGAAGGTGTATGGATCTGTCCTGTAACCCTGAGTACGGTGAGACACTGCGCCTGTTTTGTTCGTGTGGCTGGAAGTAAGACACATGTATAGTTATATATGCAAAGAAGAAAAAATTGTCTCCGCCTGTATTACAAAAATGATAAATGTCTCTTACTGTTTATTCAGGAGTAGTAGGTGCTTGTAGTCATCCGGATGCCCGGGACGTCATGTCCGGTACAGACACAATAGAAGCAGCAAATTGAAGTAGTCTCAGCACGCCGGATGATTCGTTTTTGTTTTTTTTAAAAAAACGAATCATCCGGCGTGCTGAGACTACTTCAATTTGCTACATGTATAGTTAGGTTATCTGTTCTGTTTAGTTAGTTGCTCAGACGAGCAGGAATTTTATTTTGTTTTTGCTGAAGTATTATATCGTAGTTAGACTGTCCCAAATCTGTGCTGTCCATAATGCAACAGATTTCCTACAATGGGTGTCACTGGAGTTAACTCTGGTAGCAGCAGCCCTGCTCTGGACCTCACAATCTACCACCTAGCCAAGGTCACTGGTTACATGTTGCAGTTGTGGTGGAAAACGAGATTCCAGTACAATCTGTAGAACCCTTTCTTGCCCCTACTCCCCCACTTCTGCAACCCCCTTTTCCCACCTGGTCTCTTCTTAGAGAACTTTGCTTGGTGGAGGAACGCTAAATTCAGGGTCCTTAAACATTTTCTCTTGACAAGAGTGTCAAGTATTTAATCCATGTCAATGTGCCTCCTCACCCAAAGCCTTCCGGCCTCTTCAGATCTTTCATTTCTTGTGAGCAATACCACCGAATGCAACTCCAATCCAGCCTATGAACTTTATAAGGCTTTGTCTTTACATGGCAGTCGATGAAGGCTCAATCTCATTAATTTATATTGTGTTAAACACTTAACTGACCTCTGTTAAATTGGACCTTCTGGCAGCCTGGAAGAGAGATTAGGAGACCACAATGACTTTGGCCCAATGGCAAAACTGTTGTACTTTCATCAGCAAAGCTGGCAGGTGATCCTTATGGAACTGACCTTGAGAATACTTCACAGAACCTATATTATCCCAGCTAAGTTACATTTTACATATCTCATGTCTTACCCTTTATGTTTCTGAGGGTGTCAAACACAATGGAGTAATGGTTGGACTTGTAAACATGGACGGGAAGACAAGACATGACATGGTGTTGACCCAGACCAATTTCAGACAGTCTTCTATAACTGGTGAGCAATAAAGTAGGAGACCAGATCACTTGAGACACTTCCATCCTATCCTGGATAGTGGCATGGTTCTGATGTTTAATCCTAGTATTCAAATACTCTTCAACCATCAACCAATGGTACTTTAAAGGTATTTAATGTGTATAGCCACCTTAAGAAAAACATCTACAAGACAAAGAACTTGCATGTAGTTATCGGCTATGGTTACCTGCTTAAAGTTCCCTTGACAATACTGCTGTGCTTGGGGAATGTGGAAAATTTCATCCATATATGGATCCCGCTGCTCTCGGGTCACTTTAGAAAACAGTAAACTGGACAGCAGAAAACATCCACTGAACAGAGCGGAGAAATAGTAACCTTCCAACTTGTCCATGTTTCCCTCAGTACTAAATCCCTGCAAAATAATAAGAAAAAAATAATAATTGTAAAGAAATGTAGAAAGATTAATGGAACCAACAGCTGAGGAGGAAACAGTAACCAGTTTACTCTACTGTATTAATATTTTACCTCTGGAACCAATTAATACAAAGCACAGAAAAAGAAGTAGGCAAACAAGATGCCCATATCCATACCTGCGGCTTTCAGGATGGACTCACACAATACATTGTAGAGGTGATTCTGCAGTTTCCAAACATGTCTTTGTTGTTCAGCTTTGGAGCTCCATTTGTATGTTTTATTTATATGTAAATGAAGAAAAAAAGAGCTTTGCCCAGTAATCTAGAGCTAACACTGAAGCCCAGGCAAACTAAGGAACGCCTTAGATGAATAAAATGATAATATACAAAAAAAAATAATAATAGCGATATATTTGTGAACTGTAAATTCACCTCTACAAGGTTCTGTAATTAAGCTTCTACCCAATTTACTGATGACAGACTCCATGTAATGGTGAATGCTGTCCCTATGCATCACATCTCTCTACTCAAAGAATAATAGGATAATGATAGGGGTCACAGGACCATTGTCATTCATCGGAAATCCCTTTTAATATTAGTAAGAAACGCTTTTGTGTTTGGAAAGATGTCAGGAATTATTTATTTGGATCATCACAAAATAATACAAAGTTGACCTCAATCTACCTGATTTAAAGTGTTTTACCAAATTTAGGCTTCATGCACACGTCCGTGTGTGCCCTAAGAGGGGGAGTCCGATGGTCCATTCTGTTCCAGAAAATAAAGCAGGTACTAGCCTGCTCCATTTCATCAATAAAGAACGGATTGGAAGCCCCATAGAGGTAAGTGCATAACGAAATACATTCAGCTGACTCTCATATATAAAAAAATAAATAAATAAAAAATATTGGAGATAGGTAGGTAACTATCAGGGACGTATTTAAAATTTCACTTTTATTGATATGTATTAAAAGCTATACTTAGTACAAGACAACATAACAAAAATGTGGTATAAAATACCCCAAAATTCACAAAGGTAATGATTATGTGCAACCACCTAGCCTGTGGTGGAGTGGGACACACCGTCCTCCACAATCGTTTATTTACCCCACTATTGTTACACTTCTTATCTTTGTTGTGGATAATGGGTTAAAGAGCAGGGCTGGAAAAACGTGTGCTATAGCCGCCTTTGTTATCTATAGAGTACTGGCTGGCAAATAACTCCACTGCTATAGATTTTTCCTTCCCATAAGCTGGAGCTACAGTTAATAATTCATTTTGTTAAAACACTGAAGCTCTCTGCTGTGCAATAAAACGCCTACAAAAGAGGACTTGTTAGCAGGCTGGTATACAGAGTAACCGGATAGTAACACCTATCTAAGGCTAAAGTAGTTATCTGGGTAGAGCTGCTCTGCTGCTGATAAAGCTGCTCTGCTGCTGATAAATCACATGCAGCTCAGACAGCTCAATTCCCCTTGCCTGCTTTAGAGCTAAAACAATAGCCGAGATTATCTTAATCTTTGCCTGACGCGACGTTTCAACATACTAACGCTCTCCCTGTCAGCATGAATCATCAGAGGCTTTTGTTGTGCACAGGAGATTAACTGACCACTATCTAAATCACATTAGCGTCTTATGATATGACTCCTGTTTCCCCCATGGCATTGATGTTTAGCCATAGGGGGGCGCGGGAGAATGCTGAGTTTAAATGTGCAAAGCCACACCCCCTAGCAGACGCTATAACCAATCAGCGTGTGCAAACCAGACCAATAGTTCTGACGGCCGGCATGTGACGTTGTCTTTACTGCACATGTGCAGGCGAGCACCACTCAGAAGCCGGAGGTGTGTCCTTACTCAGTAAGGCCGACTCCGCCCCGAGCTCCCTGCACATTCAATGACATCAGCTAGATGAGAACTGCCAGAAAGACCATTCATAATAACTCCCCAACTCCGCCCCCCTGCAGTTCAAATACACAATTGTTACAAAGGAAATGTCTATACAGGTGAGTATATGACCTGATGAATATATAAAACACCATGACTATATGACAGAACACTGGGATCCCCTCCCAGAGGGGGACTCACTCAGCACAGCATCCTGGTACCAGCTACACGGGGATACTGCACAGGGAAAACAGATGACTACACCTCATGCATAACCCCTACCAAGAACTATAGAACCATACTACCATAGCTGTAACCATAACTATTACCACCCTACACCACCATCCAAGATCTTAAAAGGTTGTAAATAGGGTAAATTCACAAGCATAAAATCCCACATATGGAAATGGTAAACTGAACCCAAGTTTAAATAAAACAGGCAAACGAGATTCCATCATTAAGACCCCACGGTTTAACAGTCTTTAACGTAAAAGTCCATCTAGCCTCCCGCTGCAGGAGCTTTTTATCAAAATCTCCCCCCCCCCCCCCCCCGAGGAGATGGATGGACCAGTTCCACTCCCTGGAATTTTACAATGGACATATCTCCACCGTGTTTCTCACATATATGACGTGCCAAAGGGGTGTCTTCGCCTCTAGAGATATCATTTATGTGCTCACGAATCCTTCTGCGGAACTCGCGAATGGTTTTACCCACGTATTGCGTTCCGCAGGCGGAGCAGCTGGCCAGATAAATAACTCCTCGTGTCTTACAATTTATGAAATTTTTATTAGTATATTCCATATTTGTCGAATTAACTCCTAATAGTTACCTACCTATTTCCAATTTTTGTTTATTAACTGGGCACGTAGCATTGGTTATCTCTACTTTAATTTTTGAATTTAATTACCAGTAGGTGTTTTGGTTATGGCAGGTTTTTTGACTAATAGTACAGACACTGCGTAATAGCGTCACTCAGAATATTTCGTATTACATTGATGAGATTCTCAGACCCTTTGTTTTAGCCTTGCCCTCATACGTACAAGACACCACTGATGTTTTGCGTAGATTAGAAGATCTGGTGGTGCCACCTGAGGCATTCCTGGCTAGTTTGGATGTGGAGGCCCTCTACAGCTCCATACCCCATGACACGGGGTGTGGAGCTGTGGAGGGCTTTCTACGATCCAGAGGTACGTTTTTCTCTGCCCATAACTCTCTAATAGTGGATCTCCTTCAGTTCGTTCTGACCCGTAACACTTTTCTTTTTGACCGCCTCTTCTTCCACCAGCTCAGGGGTGTGGCCATGGGGAGCCCATGTGCCCCGGCCTATGCTAATCTGTACCTGGGCTGGTGGGAGAGGGAGGTGGTCTTTGGTGATGAAATGGAAAGGTGGGCATCATCAATTTTATTTTGGGTCAGATACATCGATGATGTTCTGTTGGTCTGGGGAGGAACAAGAGAGGATTTGGGGAGTTTGTGAGAGAGCTTAATGTTAACCATCTGGGTTTATTTTTTACCTCAGAGATCAAGGAGCACTCAATCACCTTTTTAGATCTCACTATCTTTAAGTCAGCATCGGGTAGATTGGGGACCACGATCTACAGGAAGGAAACATCTACCAATTCCCTGTTAAACTGGCAGAGTTGCCGTCCCCTCCCACTGCGCCGCGGAATTCCAAAGGGCCAATTTTTGCGGTTGTGCAGAAACTGCACAAATGTAGCAGACTATGAAGTGGCAGCCAGCGATCTACGTAGGAGATTCCAATGCAGGGGGTACCCGGATGGGGTTCTGCGCAAAGCTTACCAAGATGCCCTGTTACGTGACAGAACATCTCTGCTCAAACCAGTGGAAAGGGATAAAACGGCAGATATGCGAATTATCGCAACATTCGATTCCGCAAATCGAGAAGTGGTGGATGTTTTAAAAAACACTTGGGAAATTCTTAAATCAGACCCAGACATTGGTCCCCAGATTAATGACTATCCACTTGTCACATATAGGAGGAGTCCTAACCTTAAGGACAGATTGGTGAAGAGTCATCTAGCACCCCTTGTAAATAATAACTGGCTAGGGAGGCATGCTCAGGGTCTGGTGGGGACTTTTTCCTGCGGATCCTGTCGGGCATGCGCAACAATCGTACCTGACAAGACCTTTAGGAGTAATTCGACAAATATGGAATATACTAATAAAAATTTCATAAATTGTAAGACATGAGGAGTTATTTATCTGGCCAGCTGCTCCGCCTGCGGAACGCAATATGTGGGTAAAACCATTCGCAAGTTCCGCAGAAGGATTCGTGAGCACATAAATGATATCTCTAGAGGCGAAGACACCCCTTTGGCACGTCATATATGTGAGAAACACGGTGGAGATGTGTCCATTGTAAAATTCCAGGGAGTGGAACTGGTCCATCCATCTCCTTGGGGGGGGAGATTTTGATAAAAAGCTCCTGCAGCGGGAGGCTAGATGGACCTTTACGTTAAAGACTGTGAAACCGTGGGGTCTTAATGATGGAATCTCGTTTGCCTGTTTTATTTAAACTTGGGTTCAGTTTACCATTTCCATATGTGGGATTTTATGCTTGGTGATTTACCCTATTTACAACCTTTTAAGATCTTGGATGGTGGTGTAGGGTGGTAATAGTTATGGTTACAGCTATGGTAGTATGGTCATATCATAAGACGCTAATGTGATTTAGATAGTGGTCAGTTAATCTCCTGTGCACAACAAAAGCCTCTGATGATTCATGCTGACAGGGAGAGTGTTAGTATGTTGAAACGCCATGTCAGGCAAAGATTAAGATAATCTTGGCTATTGTTTTAGCCCTAAAGCAGGCAAGGGGAATTGAGCTGTCTGAGCTGCATGTGATTTATCAGCAGCAGAGCAGCTTTATCAGCAGCAGAGCAGCTCTACTCGGATAACTACTTTAGCCTTAGATAGGTGTTACTATCCGGTTACTCTGTATACCAGCCTGCTAACAAGTCCTCTTTTGTAGGCGTTTTATTGCACAGCAGAGAGCTTCAGTGTTTTAACAAAGTGAATTATTAACTGTAGCTCCAGCTTATGGGAAGGAAAAATCTATAGCAGTGGAGTTATTTGCAAGCCAGTACTCTATAGATAACAAAGGCGGCTATAGCACACGTTTTTCCAGCCCTGCTCTTTAACCTATTATCCACAACAAAGATAAGAAGTGTAACAATAGTGGGGTAAATAAACGATTGTGGAGGACGGTGTGTCCCACTCCCCCACAGGCTAGGTGGTTGCACATAATCATTACCTTTGTGAATTTTGGGGTATTTTATACCACATTTTTGTTATGTTGTCTTGTACTAAGTATAGCTTTTAATACATATCAATAAAAGTGAAATTTTAAATACGTCCCTGATAGTTACCTACCTATCTCCAATTTTTGTTTATTAACTGGGCACTAGCATTGGTTATCTCTACTTTAATTTTTGACTCTCATATATCACTCAGAGTGTCAACCGACTGCATTTCGCTGCAAAATCTGCCCCAACTTGGTTATGTGCATGGGGTCTTGCATAATTTTTCCCATAAACAAACAGTACAAGTAGAGATAACCACATATTAGATATTACAAAATCACTCAAGTCATCGATTAGAAGTAGAATACAAAATGTCTATAAACATTTATCTAAATGGTGTAGGGTGCCCTCCAACTACATCAGTCTCACCAAAGTGTTGGTGTTGTGCTAATGTAATCAAAATACTTCTTTACATTTTTTGCCCATGCTCATTCTCCTCAGACATTGTATTTTGGCGATATGGCGTGTTGCCTCTACATTTACAGAATACCCACTTCCCGAATTGCCTGCACTGTTCTTGCTGCATCCCTGTAGTATTCCTCTTTACTTTATGCTCTGTGAACTTACCCTTAGGCTAAGTTCACGCAGAGTTTTTGGTCAGGATTTTGAGGCCGTATCCACCTTAAAATCCTGACCAAAAAGACGGCTCCCATTGAAATCAATGGGAGACGGTCAGGTGTTTTTTCCGGGAGAGTTTGTGGGTCAAATTTCTCTTTGTAATGGCTTGTGCAAACGCAAGCATTTCTACAAATTGCAGCATGTTAATTATACCTGTGGAAATGCTGGTGTTTTCTGTATACATATATATTCTGTATAAGCAGTAAGTGTGCAGAGGAAAACTGCAGACTTTCTGTGAAAAGCACCATGGACAACAAAAAATATGATGTGTGTCTGCTGCAGTTTTTTCCACAGCACTTTTTGGCTGCAGCTCACTAAATGGGGCTGTAGCCTTAAATAGTTTTTGTCCAAATCTAGAAAAGTGACATAACATAAAGGTATGTTGTTTATCACTGTAATTTGTAACTGGAGGTGACAATTGAATAGGCTTGTAGGAGGTGACAGACTTCCTTAAAATGGTGATTTTTTTTTCCCCTGAATCATATTGTGTGAAAGATCATCCCTCTTATTAGTAATAACACATTCTAAAAAAGCATAAAGAAAAAGAATGATCAATGTTATTAATTGCTATAAATATTATGACAAGGATCAGTTTCTTGTGGTCACATATGCAGGCATGTAGTACATTCCCTGTGCTTTGTAGATGTGGAAATATTACATAACCTAAACATAACTAGGACCTACACATGTCTAGGAAATGTACTACAGGTCTGTATATGTGGAATATGTATTGATGTCACTGTACACTACACATATAACCTGTTCATTTCTCATCTACAAAGCACAAGCTATTTACTACAGGACTATATATGTGGGATTTGTGTATATTCCACTATAAACTATACATATTAACTGTTTGTTTTACATCTACAAAGCTCAAGGAATTGCCTCCTGGAGGGCAGAAGAGAAGTGAAGACAGCTGTGAGTAGGAGAGGGGATCGGTAAGTAAGTAGGGGTTATTCCAGCAGGTAATAATCTAGTTATTTTAAAGCAGCAGGAGGTGTCTCTGCAGCCAAAGAGCTCCCATGTCACCTCACCCCCTTGTGTCCTACCTCTATTCTCATACAGACCCCACCACCATCAGGCCACCCACCCAGTGCTATGTGATCACCTCATAGTCACAGTGGCAGGTCCTGACTACAGTATCAGCTCTGCGGTAGGACATGGGGGACAGGATCGCCTATAGAAGATGTTATAGCTATACTTCCATGACTAGTGGGAATAGCTCTCTATATAAAAGCGCTGGAGTGTCGCCATTAATCCTGAAGTAACATACTGAGACACAAACCTGGTCAGGGAAGAGCCAGAACGCATGAAGATCGGACGTGCTCGGCAGTGATCCAGTCACCCAGCAACATGCACAAAGTTTACAAGCTGCAGCAACACAGCAATATGGTGGACACGGTCACATGGTGTGTCACATGGGTTATCATATGACCGCATTCTGTCATCTGACGCTGCAATGTGGGAAGTCAGGCATATCATGCTGAACCATGTCAGCTGCAATACTACATTCACCACTAGATGGAGGCAAAGTACACACAACAATATAAAGCAGGCACTAACTCCATACAAATACATAGTCATATCAGTACAAGTGCAGGGCACACATGTGTATAGTGACCCCAAGATAGGTGACAAAATAACACAGCAATGAGAATAAGGTGCATATACATTAATTACATTAATATGTCTTCCAGCAACATACTCTTCGATAAATGATTATAGTACTAAAAAAAATTACAGGTTGGGAAAATTGCTTTAACAACTTCCCACTCCACAAAGTGGCATTGTGCTGAGCATATCATTTTCAGTGTCGCAATAGTACGGAGCAGATCTGTAGTAGGCACAGGATCTCAGCATGCTATATGGCTTCCAGGTCTCAACTGTATTGTATATATCCGAAACCTGGGGCTAGCTGCGAGAGTCAAAAAATGCATAAAGCTAAAGCCCCACATTGCTAGAAGACGTTATGATAACAATAAAAAATCTCAATAATTATGTCAAATGTTACACTAACAACTATATAAAAAAAATCAATAATAATAATAATAACAATAAATAATAATAAACAATTAAAGAGGACCTTTCACCGCCTGGGGCACATGCAGTTTTATATACTGCTAGAAAGCCGACAGTGTGCTGAATTCAGTGCACTGTCGGCTTTCACGATCTGTGTCCCAGGTGAAGAGCTATCGGTGCCAGTACCATAGCTCTTCACCATCAGAAGGGCGTTCCTGACAGTCAGTCAAGATGAGTACTGTGAGGAGAGGGAGGAGGCGTTCCTCCACGCACTCACAGTACAGCGCTATAGGCGCTGCTGTGAGGAAGCGCCTATAGAGCTGTACTGTGAGAGCGGGGAAGAACGCCTGTCAGGAACGCCATTCTGACGGTGAAGGTCTACGGTATCGGCACGGATAGATCTTTACCGTCAGTGCGCTGAATTATGCACTTAAGCATTACTATAAAAAAAACAATCACAGAAAACGTTATTATTGTCTTTGGCTTAAAAAAATGCAACAAAATCTTCAACAAAAAAAGCTGAGTTTCCGTACTATTGCGACACTGAAAATTGTCACTTTGTGTAGTGGGAAGTTGTTAAAGCAATTTTCCCAACCTGCAACCTTTTTTAGTACTATAATCACTTATCGCACAGTATGTCACTGGAAGGCATAATAATGCAATTAATGTATATGCACCTTTTCTCATTGCTGTGTTATTTTGTCACCTATCTTGGGGTCACTATACACATTTGGGGTGTGCCCTGCACTTGTACTGATCACCTTGTACTGGCTGATCACCTGGAGGCGCTGCACAGAAAGGGCCACAGCAGGCTCTACCTGCTCAGGAGGCTGAGGGCCTTCGGAGTCCAGGGGACACTTCTTAGGGCCTTCTTCAATTCTGTGGTTGCCTCAGCCATCTTTTTCGGTGTGGCCTGCTGGGGGAGCATTATATCAACCAGGGACAGAAATAGACTTGACAGGCTGATCAGGAGGGCCAGCTCTGTCCTGGGGAGCCCCCTGGACCCAGTACAGGTTGTGGGTGACAGAAGGATACTGTCTGTGGTGACCTCCATGCGGAAGAACAAATCCCACCCCATGTATGGGACCCTGATGGGACTTGGCAGCATTGTAAGTGACCGTCTGCTTCACCCCAAGTGTGAGAAGGAGCGCTATCACAAGTCCTTCCTTCCAACCGCGACCAGGCTGTATAATCTACATCAGACCAAGCGAAGATCACTCCGCACAGAGAACTAATGATTATGACGATGACCATGAGGTCTTCCTCTTTCTCTTCCGTTTTTCCTTAGCTGCTATGGACTCCTAGTATATCTTCTCTTCTCAGCATATGTGTGCCTACGCCTGTAATATATTACTGTGTATTATCCTGTATCGGTATTACTATGCTGCTGTAACATGCTGAAATTTCCCCAATGTAGGACTATTAAAGGATTATTTTATTTGTATGGTTAGTGCCTTTATTGTTGTGTGTACTTTGCCTCCATCTAGTGGTGAATGTAGTATTGCAGCTGACATGGTTCAGCACGATATGCCTGACTTCCCACATTGCAGCGTCAGATGACAGAATGCGGTCACATGATAACCCATGTGACACACCATGTGACCGTGCATGTTGCAGGGTGATTGGATCACTGCCGAGCACGTCCAGTCTTCAGGCTCTCCCCTGAGCAGGTTTGTGTCTCAGCATGTTATTTCAGGATTGGTCTAATGCTTATTCTGCCCTTCTGTGATAGTGACAACTAGTGCTATCAATTCCACAGATGGTTGTGTCTCCTGGATGAAGTGAGCCTGTGTTGGGCTGTTTCTATCCCATTTCTGGTCAGTATACATCTTTATGTATCCAGCTTAGGTTTATTGTATTTGGTGTTTGCTGCCTAGCTGATATGTGTGTGATATTTACTAGAAATTGGGCTGCGCCTTAGTACATTTACCTCCTAACTTTCAGAGGACTAAGGTTCGCTCCACATCTGTGCATGGGTTTCCGTTTGGGAGTCTGCTTGGGGATCCCCCAACGAAAACGTAATCCGCATAAAGAAGCAGTTACCTTAGGAAACCCAAGGACTCCATAGACTATAATGGGGTCCGTGTGGTTTCCGCATGAAAAATGTGGAGACAAAAGTGCTGCTTGCAGGATTTTTCTCTCCGCATTTTTCATGCGGAGAGGAGAATGGAATGGCCTGAATGCAGATGTGAACTGGGCCTAAAAGAGGCATAAAATCTGTGTGTCCTCTTAAGCCATGTCTCTAACCCCCACAATCCCATTGTACCCCTGCACAGTGTATTGCCCCTTTGGTGGCCCGAACACTGTCCAATGCCCCCACACAGTATAAACACATCTCCTCCCCCATTGTGGCCCCCACATGGAATGAATACATTCTCCCTCCCTCTCCTAATTGTGGCCCCAACACAGTAAAATCTCCAAAAAAATAAATATCCACCTTGTCCGTTCCCAAGTAGTCTCCTGTGGTGTCAGTTGCTGATGAATTGGGAGCAACGGGCACTATGTAGTGATGTCGCTACCTTGCCGTTGTTGCATCCAAACGGCTGGCATCATGGACAGAGGGTGAATGATAACGCCCATCACCTTTGTAACCTTTGTACTCAGCTCTTTCTGCATTCTTTAGACGCAGAGTTGAAGCTTGGACATACCTCTCGTTGCCTGCGATAGCACCAGAAAACTGGGACTGTATCACGGAATCCAGGACAGTTAGGAGGTATGTACTAGCAGGATTCATCTGCATGTATTAGTTGGAGAAAGTTACGAACTGTTGCTTCAATATGAAGTGATTAGTTATTAAATATATTAAAGAGGTTGTGCAGGATAAACTTTTTTTTCTATTAGGCTAAGGAAGGTGAAATTCAGTAAACCATACTCACCTGTCCCCAGTGCATTGGTGTCTCCCAGTGTGGTCTGATCTGCTGGTCCAATGTTTACTTTTGGTGGAAGTCTCCGCCACACTTGATCATTGAGGCCAATCAGCGGCCTAAGTAAAAGGACCCGAGACGTCACAGTGTTGCGGGGACTTACACCGGAGCAACAGGACAGTGCTGGGAAGACACTGCAGCACCAGAGATGGGCAAGTATGCTTTAATTTTTTTTCACCTTCAATTGTCTAATAGAGAATTCTTCTCTAAACAACCTCTTTAAGGCTGAATCCCCATTGCGGAAATACAGCTTTTTTTATTGGAGATTTTTTTTGCACATTTTGAGCCAACGCCTAGAATGGCTACAATTAAAAAAGAATAATAATTTTATTTTGGAGTAACTTCTTTCTGACTCCATACAAAATTGGTCTTGATTCTATCTTCACAGCCTTGGAAAAAACACACGTTAATAGAATAATTACTCTCATTGTTTTTCACTGCCTAGTGAATAAGTGTGAAATTTTCCATGGAATAACATTAGTGTGATTTCCACATTGGAATAGGAAAACTGTTTATCTGAATGATTCCTGGGGCCAGGAACTCAAAAACCCTCAACTTTGTGCT
The DNA here is from genome assembly GCF_031893055.1 of Leptodactylus fuscus. Lineage (NCBI taxonomy): Eukaryota > Metazoa > Chordata > Amphibia > Anura > Leptodactylidae > Leptodactylus > Leptodactylus fuscus. The sequence continues at coordinate 120,869,909 of NC_134269.1, forward strand.
GGGGGTGTGTGTGTGTGTGGGGGGGTGTTTACGTGCAAAGATTTCATGAGTGTACCATGATTGTTGTGTTGAAGAGAAAACAGTCTGTCATCTGCAATCACAGGATGCACAAGGAGACTTATGTGATCCTGTGCATTTGTACCTGTGAGTCTGTGCCGCAGATTTGGACAGTCATAGGACCTGCTCCATAATTTGCAGATAGTTTATATGGTCTGGACTTACACCAGTAAAATCTACAGACGTGTGTATGGGGCCATAGAATTGAATGTACAATATACTAAAAACAGTTAGGGTAGTGGGCAGGTAGGGGACTAATATTTACGGCTACTCTGATTTCTTTTTTTTTTTTTTCTTTTTTTTGTAGCACTGCTAAATCATTTTAACTATTTAGCTACAGTTATAGTGCATATAAATGAGTTGTGCACAATATGGTGAACTGCACCTGTCACTCACTAGTTAAAATCCAATAGTAGCACTATAGAAAGTCTCAGTGTAGCCCTAGCCTAATAGAAACAGGTGAGCAAGACAGCAAAAATTTGGTCACTGAACTTTGGAAAATCTTCAATTGGTCAGATGAATCCAGATTTCTGTTGCTCAAGAATCAATGAACACTTTCCTGCCATGTGATAACAGCTCAAGCTGGTGGTAGTGGAGTATTGGTGCTTGTTTTCATGGCTCAGCCCATTCAGTGTATCAGACATCAGATATGAAACAGCCATTTCATATCTGTCACAGACTTGAGTCACTTCTAATATGCAGCCAACTATCACCTCCACTGGAATCCAGGTTCCAGGGTCCCCCTGACCTCATTGATCCTTGCTGATCAGACATTTAGAGGGGAACTAAGGCTGATGGAGGGAAGAGCTGCAAACATCTGATTTAAATGGTTAGACAATGTAAGTTATTTTCTATTACATAATGTAAAAACTGCCTTCATTTGATAACATATATTGTACTTTAAATATTTTTGTACCATCTATCCTTACTCTTCAGGGAGCCTGTCAAGGGAAAATGGATACTACATATCAACTTGAATTATTCCCACAATTTAAAGTGACTATTCTTTTGTTTAATAATGTAAAGAATGCGTCTCAGCTCAGAAAAAAGGCAATGGATGGCTCAATTGAGGGTGCATTACTGAACCCTGCAATGGTAAGCATCTCCATTAAATCCATATAAATCTGAATTCAGGCGCTTGTTAACTTTTGCTATGTATACTGGGAAAGATGAGTATTTGTGTCTATTAGGGAATGCTATAAACCTTCTCTAATGTGCTATAAAGAAAGACATTTATGCACCTGTGTTTGCAGTTACCTCAGAAGGATTACCCAAAGGATGCCTCCTATGTCACTAAATGGATGTACAATGCCAGGTTCTCATATGTTAAAAATACATAGTGTGTGTGTGTGTGTGTATAGATAGATAAATAGATAGATTATACTTTTGTTTTATATTTCATACCACTGTATGCATTAGCACTGCAGATTTTATTCCATACAGTTGAAAACATATAACAATATACTGTATGTTGCAGTGACAAATTTTGGTACAAGCTACTCCTTCTAAGTCACAGTGTGTCTAAAATTAAGAAATGTGGTTTATGACATGCGAGGCACATTTCTAAAGAATATTTTAGTTTCCCCACAATAAATTAAAAAAAAAGAAACTGAAATACATGATACATTCTTTGCTTTTCAGAGGGGGAAGTCATATTCCAGTTTTTCAGCAAATTAGACTCTACTTGTTTATCGTATTGAAGTATTTATTGGCATAACGTGTTTTGTTTTTATTGCTCCAGATTGCGGATCCTCTTCAGGTTCTTGTGGCAGTGAATAAAGCAATCCATTTACAGTTATTGGGAAAAATGAAAACTAGAACTCTCAATTCGGAGATTATATTCAACCTGTCCCCAACTAACAATGCAAGTATATATTTAAATGGTAACTGATTTCTCAACAAACTTTATATAAATCAATAGTACAGGAAGTTTCAGATATATCTTATCTGAGAAAAATGCCACTTTCTCCATTTCAGCAGGCTCTTTTCCATCTACAGCTCCCTTGTAAACTACCGTATTTTTTGGACTATAAGACGCACTTTTTTCCCCAAAAATTTCGGAGGAAAATGAGGGTGCGTCTTATAGTCTGAATGTGGGTTTGCAGCATGGCCGCGCTACTGCCACCGCTGGTTTTCTTCAGCGGCAGTAGCGCGGCAATCCGCAGGCCCCGGCAGCTAAGACAGTCCCCGGCATCTGCTGTAATAGACCGGCGGATGCCGGGGAGTGTCTTAGCTGCCGGGGCCTGCAGATTGCCGCGCTACTGCCACCGCTGGTTTTCTTCAGCGGCAGGAGTGTGACAATACTGCAGGCCCCGGCAGCTAAGACACTCCCCGGCATCCGCCGGTCTATTACAGCAGATGCCGGGGTCTGTCTTAGCTGCCGGGGCCTGCGGATTGCCGCGCTACTGCCGCTGAAGAAAACCAGCGGTGGCAGTAGCGCGGCCATGCTGCAAACCCACTCCTCCTCCACAGGTCCCGGTAGTCAGTTAGCCCCCCCCCCCCGGCCTCATACCTTTAGTGATGCAGGCCGGCTCCTGCACGGCGAGGCCGCAGGAGCCGACCTGTTCCGATGACAGCCGGGAGCCTAATGAAGGCTCCCAGGCCTGTCATAGATATATATTACTATCGCGGCTGGTCTATGACCCTCCGCGATAGTAATGTATAGAATCTCCCATAGACCGCAATACACTTGTATTGCCGTCTATGGGACTTGCAATCAAATGATTGCAGGTTCAAGCCCCCTAGGCGGGGGATATTAAAATAGTAAAAAAAAAAAATAAACACTTAAAAAAAAATATAATAAAAAATAAAATAAATAAAAGTTCACCTCCTTTCCCTAGAATACATATAAAAGTATAACATTACTGTGAAACATATACATTAGGTATCCCTGTGTCTGAAAATGCCCGGTCTACACCTGGCCCCACAAAAAAAACGCCCTATACATCCCCGTACAGCTGCAGGGTCACCTGTCAATGTGGCCTTGCAGCTGTTCCAAAACTACAACTCCCATATATTAAATATTTTACCATTTTTTTGCCTGAAAATTTTTTTTCCCTATTTTTCTCCTCTAAAACCTGGGTGCGTCTTATAGTCCGAAAAATACGGTATCTCTTTAAAATATCTGCTGAATCCATCTTAATCTCCATTGATAGACTGTCAGCTCACTGAAGTATCAAATTGCATGTGCCTTCAGAAGTCTATGGAGAGACACAGGGAGAGAGGTTAATGCGTTTAAACCGCAAGTTTATATGTCACCCAAAATGCATTATTTACATCCATGCTGTTTAATATATCTATTATATTCTGCGTGAGAGAGGGGGCAAATCTCTTGTTATGCTGTCTATGGAAGATATCTTAGTACCTTCGCCTCGCCAACTAGGTGAGGTATGCTTTAAAGGGATTCTACCACTAAATAGCTATTTTTTCTGCTTTAGATGTCGGAATAGCCTTTAGAAAGGCCATTCGTCTCTTACCTTTAGACGTGGACTCCGCGGTGCCGTTCCCTAGAAACGTCGGAGGTCTGTACAGTTCACTGAGTGAAGTCATCCAGGCTTCGGAGGGTCTGTACAGACCTTACTGTGCATGTGCAGTACGCTCTGTTTGGCAAAGACTTCGAGGAGCATACTGCGTGCGCGCAATTGCGGCCTCAAAAATATGGCCACCGGGCAACATGCGCAGTCGGCTCTACTAGTGTCTCGCTGACAGAGCCGACTGAGCAGGCGTCAGAGCTGACGCAGAAGGAAGACGACGGAGAAGTGGAGGACCCAGCTGAAGAAGGAGGCGTCGCTGGAGAGAGTTCTCGGGCAGCAGTGAGGACGCCACCATCGCCGTTTGAGCGCTGGGGCCCGCCGCCCATTGCTGCGAGAGAACTCATTAGCATACCGGTAAAAAACGGGATTTCTAAGAAATGGCTCCGCGGAGACCACGTCTAAAGGTAAGAGATGAATAGCCTTTCTAAAGGCTATTCCGACGTCTAAACCAGAAAAAATAGCTATTTAGTGGTAGAATCCCTTTAGGCAAATGGGATAAAATGACTAAACTGCTCCTCCATAATGGAATCATGGGCAGTGGAGACATTTGATAGTATATACTTCTATTTGTAACCAAATATAAAAGCACTAATATCTTTGGAACTGGGAAAGCTACACAAAACAACTGCAGCAACACCAATGACTGGATGTATGAAAATCAAAAAGTCAGAGGATGTGAACTCTTGCACGGCAGCCACTAGACTCACATTGCATTCAGCAAAACAAAAGTTTCTTGGATCTGACCTATTGAAGTCTTTGGGAGTTGTATAAAGAGCCAAATGCTGCTGATGTAGTATAAATGTCTGAGTTGGGAATACTCCTTTTAACTTGCATTTAGTAAAGTCACTTGAGGTCTTTTAGTAAAACAAATATCAGTGACGTTCCATTTCTGCTGTAAAATACTATGTTTTGTGGGTATTCCAGAACGTATGTTTCTTATTCTACTTGAGGAAATGAAACTGTATAAACAAAATATGTCTTTAAAAAAAGAAGCCTCACTAAATGAATGTCTTTTCCGTTTAGATTTCGGAAGCTTTTAAAAGGTTTGGGCTGTCAGACAGTGATTCTGGAGTTCTTGTTGTTTTGACTGACGATGGGACTAGAGCTATGAGTTCGCGAGAAATAATCCCTCATGTTGAAGGCCAGCAGGTTCCTCTAGCAGATCTGTCACAGCTGACAGACTATGCAAAAGTGAAAAAGGTACCCAAAGCCATCAGACCTTTACTTCTCGGGTTCTTTAATGCACTGCTTGCTTTTTGTTAGAATCCTAAATCCTTTATGTATTGTGATCTTTTCTTTGAGATAATTGTTAAACTGCAGCCTGTCCCTTAGCATAGATTACAGCACATTTGTGTTTTGTTTTTAGCCAAAGACAAGAATAGATGTAACGGGAGCAAGAACTGGAAGTGTTGCCTTAACATTTCCCATTCCTGTGAAATCCAATGTTGGCTTTGGTTAAAAATCTAAATATGCAGCATTTCTGCAACCTTAGCCCTCAGCTTGGGTGACTGATGGAGAATCCCGCAGATCACTACTGCTTTGGCTTCTCTAATCTCTGTGATCAGTCCACTCATTTTCCATGCAGTGAATTGTTGGTAATATACTGCTTTAATTCTGAATATGTTATGTATGATATTAAGGTATATCTATGGCATTGTACTGTTATCTACTAAGGCTCCCATCTCTGCTGAATTAAGGGGGTTATGCACTTTCTGATATTGATGGCCTGTCCTTGGGCTTTAATAGGGATGCGCTGCAGTACCAAAGCCTGCTAATACATTTTGTAATGTTTGCATATCCTGCGTTGCCCTGGAACAGCTGATCTGCTGGGTTTCAACTGTTGAACCCCTTCAGATCTAATAGTGATGGCCATCAATATTAGAAAGTGGATAACCCATTTACCTTTTTACTATTTGAAAAATGGTCATGAGAGAGAGAGGCCTGTATGATTAGAGCCCTAATGTATTTGTTGTTACTTTTCAGACACTTTTACTTATGTTCCAAAAAATAAAGATAAATCATGGATTACATGGAAAATTCTAGACCATTTGTAAAATAACTGTGAAGCATTAATAAATGTATTCATATTTTACACATTTTTATGATGTGTTTTTTTTTTGTTTCACTTCCAGGTGTATAAAATTACAACTCAAGAGGAAAAAGTTGGCTCTATATTGGATGCCGTCATTTGCAGAATGGCTGTTAAAGACGTCTTATGAAGAGCAACATATAACAATCTGTAAATAAATGTTATTACTTTCTTAATATACATTTCTTGATTATCTCGTCATCCATTTATTTGAGTCTGTGGCCCTAAGCTTGGCAAACTGTTCATGTTCAGGTTCTTGAATGCAAACAACTAGAGTTGACTATACATCCAGAAAAGAGAACATAGAGCTGTTAATGTTATACCTATAGTACTGAAACCACTTTTGCAATCGTCGGATAGTTTTATACTACTGTAAGGCTGAGGCCCTACAATGTGGAGATACAGATTTTATTTTTTTTTGTTGCAAATTTTACTGGGATTTTTTGAGCCAGAGCCAAGAATGGAAGTACTTCTACCTTCTGCTCAATCCTCTTCTGGTTTTGGCTCAATTAACTGCAGCAAAATTTGCATAAAAAAAGATGCTTTTCCGCAAAGTGGGGCCATAGCTTAAAAGTTGGAACTGGAAAATTATATTGTAAACACTGGAAAGAAAAGACTTAATTAAAGGGATTGTCCACTTTTAGACCAATATTGTGAGACCAACGTTATTGTTTGTATAATAAAAAGTTGTACAATTTTCCAGTATACTTTTTGTATCAATTCCACACGATTTTTAGATCTCCGCTTGTTTTCATTCATTCTAATTACCTATTAGTGGATAAAAATCCGTCCATGGTCATGTGATATACGGCCCATGGTCATGTGATGTACACACAGGTGCACTGCTCGTTACAGTCACAGCACAGTAATCAGATATCTGCCTGGTAACGAGCCGTGCACCTGTGTGTCTATCACCTGACCATGGACCAATAAATCACATGATCATGGTCAGAATTTTAAAAGGGAATCTATCATTGGCTACAGTGATTTTTAACTAAGTATATATTTGCATAGCCTTTAGAAAGGTTATTCTAGACATTCCTTTTATTCATTAATCCTCTCAGCCATTTTTGAATTAGTTCTCTTTAATTGATATGCTAATTAGCCACGACGGAGCATCGGAAGTCTCTGTGTTGTTCCTTGAGCACTGCTTGTGTGATATGTGTATAGAAGGGGGAGGTGAGAGCAGGGAAGGCTGATGATGTGTCATCATCATCATCCACTTTCCCTGCTCTCACCTCCCCCTTCTTTACAGATATCACACAAGCAGTGCTCAGGGAACATCACAGAGACTGCTGGTGGTCTGTGGTGGCTAATTAGCATATGAATAAAAGGGGACTAAGTCAAAAATGCTGAGAGGATTAATGAATAAAAGATATGTCTAGAATAACCTTTCTAAAGATTATGCAAATATATGTTTAGTTAAAAATCACTATAGCCAATGATAGACTCCCTTTAACCACTAGAAGTAACAGAATGAATGACAGCAAGCAGAGATCTAGAAAACCATGAGGAATTGATACAGAAAGTATATTAGAAATTTGTATAACTTTTAAATATACAAACAGTAATATTTGTCTCTCAATATTGTTATGAAACTGGCCAAGCCCTTTAAGACTTTAAGATTGGGAAGTTCCTCTGGACTGTAGAAATTTTAGATTCGCTGTGATTCACAAATTGACGTGGTGACAAAAAAGCAATGTCATCTGCTTCTGAGACTGGCATATTCCCATATGCTTTTTCAGTAAACACAAGTACCATCTTTGTAAACAACAGTAATCTTTTCAGTGTCAGCTGAGATGGCTTTGTGTATGCATTCATAATTAATATGTGGCTGAAGCTAAACAGGTGTCACAATGATTCATATCTGGGCACTCACAAGATAGCTAGGCTGTGTTTTAGACTTTACTTTTGGAATACATCCAGTGTCTCCCGTTTAGTGAATATGTGACCTTCATTATAGTTTTATGTGGAAACCCATGTATTAATACTTGCAGAAGCACAATGCTATTGAGTAGTACTCTAAAACCCTAACTTGAGAAGATCTCAGATTCATTCAGGGAACCGTATTTTCATTGTGTCCATAGTTACATTTTACTATGGAATTTATTTATTTTTTAATTTATTTTAAAGGTAGCATGTTTATTACATAGGGGGCGCTGCAATACTATGCTGCACAACAAATCACTACACAGTGTTAATTCATCTCATGTTTTGGACCAGAGTCTTGGGATGAGAGCTGTTAGACCTCTTTAGGGTTCCTGAAGGTGTGAAAATGACTTCTGCAAAGTGTATAGAGTTTCTGACTGTCCTCTTTCTGCCATGGTACAATAAGAACCGTGCCTTCAGTATCAAATTCCTCTTCATGCATGACAATGCATCTCACACAGCAAAGAATACCTCTGAGTCATTAGCTGCCATGGGCATAAAAGGAGAGAAACTCTTGGTGTGACTTTAACCCTATTGAGAAGTTTTGGAGTGTCCTCAAGCAAAAGATCTATAAAGCTGGGAGCCTATTTTGACACCCTGGAAAGAAATTCAAGCAGAAACTATGCAAAAACTCACAAGCTCAATGGATGCAAGAATTGTGAAGGCGATTTCATAGAAGGAGTCCTATGTTAATATGTAACATGGCCTGTTAAGAGGTTTTTGACTGGAATAGCTTTTGATCTCAGTAAATGTGACCTCTTAATGCTGCAGCATCAACAAATGACCATTTTCAGTTCTTAACAACCTATACAATAGAATTTCTTTTGTGAATAATAATATGAAACTGTGTATTTAGATTTATTTATTTTTATATATATATGAAAAAAAGTTATCATTGGAAGATTTGACCAATAAAATTACATTTATGTTCTAACAGATAAAGATATGAACATTATACTGACTGTCATTTGCATCAGCCATTTATTAAAATCGGAGAAAATTATCAATTGCATAATATTTGTAAAGCGGTGTAGTTTGGTTTACACAGGAGTTCATGGTTGATTCAATGACTGTGAGGTGCTTGGACCTCAAATTATCAGGGCTCGTTCAATCTGCACCCGGAACTCCGTTCTGCAGGTTTCCGTTTCCTGCACAAAACAGGGCAGAAGACGGAAACCTGCCGCCATCTTTCAAACCCATTCATTTGAATGGGTTTGAAAAGTGTCCGGCTGGGGAGCGTTTTATGCTCTCTGCGGCGAAACCGTTTTTTTTTTTAAACCAGACACAGTCGGACATGCAGTACTCTGTATCTCTGGTTTTAAAAAAAAAAAAATGGTTTCGCCACAGAGAACGCAAAACGTTCCCCGGCGCTCACGGCCGGACTCGGCATGACAGGTTTCCGTCCTGAAAACAGAGTCCAGACACTGGTGTGAACCCAGCATCAGTTGCTGGATTTGATATATATGTACATAATTTTTATTTTTTTTTTTTTGCCAAATATCTTTTTTCTCTTGATTCAATCAATGGTTTTTATTGAAGCATCACAAAATACATACAGCATATCAGTGTAGTAAATAGTGAAACGGTTTACAGAAAAAAATCATTGTAAACGCATTTTTCTGCTCCAGTTTGAGTAATTAGAGCAGAGCTGCAGAGAATCTTATTTCTCATAGTCTGGGAGTCCTTCATGTGTTTTTTGGCAAACTCTATACAGGCTTTCATATGTCTTGCACTGAGGAGAGGCTTCCTTCGGGCCAATCTGCCTTATAGCCCCGAAAGGTGGAGGGCAGCAGTGATAGTTGGCTTTGTGGAACTTTCCCCCATCTCCCTACTGCATCTCTGGAGCTCAGCCACAGTGATCTTTTGGTTCTTCTTTACCTCTCTCACCAAGGCTCTTCTCCCACAATTGCTCAGTTTGGGTGGACGGCCAGGTCTAGGAACAGTTATGGTCGTCCAAACTTTTTCCATTTAAGGATTATGGAGGCCACTGTGATCTAAGGAACCTTGAGTGCTGCAGAAATTCTTTTGTAACCTTGGCCAGATCTGTGCCTTGCCACAATTCTGTCTCTGAGCTCCTTGGACAGTTCCTTTGACCTCATGAATCTCATTTGCTCTGACATGCACTGTGAGCTGTGAGGTCTTAAGCTTAGTTCACACAGGGGGCGGAAGGGCGGATTTCGGCACCGAGAGTGACGCGGGGAGCCGCGTCACTCTCAGGCCAAAATCCACCCACCACGACTGTCGTGACTTCCGACAGTTGCGGCTTTTCCCTCTGGAGTAGGCTCAAATGAATAGGCCGACTCTGGAAATTGCTGCTGCGGCCGCGGAGTCTGCCTGAAGAAAGGGCCTCTCGCCTCTTTTTTCCTCTAGCCGTCTCCATAGACCACCATTGTGAGGGGGTGGATTACGCGCCATAATCCGCCCCCTCTGTGCCCGTTTGAACAGGCCCTTATATAGACAGTTGTGAGCCTTTCCTAATCAAGTCCAATCAGTTTAATTAAAGACAGCTGGACTCCAATGAAGGAGTAGAATCATCTCAAGGAGGATCAGAAGGAAATGGACAGCATGTGAGATAAATATGAGTATCTTCCACCTTCTTCCTTCTCTTTTGTTAGGCATATGGATGAATGTGCTTTTCTTATGTAGTTGAAAAGTATTCCATAAGTAGTAATATGTAGAATTTGTTGTTTAAATTAAATGGGAAAAATAAAAGCAAATAAATTCTTATCCATGACTTATCCAACACTGATCATCCAGCTGCTCTTCAGTCTCTTCTGGTGGGGGCAAATTAAAAGTGACTGCGAAAACATGTTGACTTGAACAGTGAATTTTTAAGCAGAGCTTTTGTGTGTGTGAGACTAACCATTCCTTGTTGTAGTGTTGGCTCATCATCATGGAAAATCAAAGGTATGTTTAGATTTGCTGACAACACAACAGAGCATGGAACATTTCAAGAAATGTATTGGCACGGTTCTTGACACTATTTTGGTAGCCTGCAGTAACGTGCTTTTGCAGGTATGTTTTATACACATCCTTTTTTGAACATGCTAACAAATGTTCTCTTACTTTTATATAAACAAGATGTATTAATAAGAAATTGTAATGCGTAAAGGACGCCACGTTTTTGTGTGAATGCATTAACATTAGCTCATTCTATTGAACTTTACTGTAGTGCGTAGTTTTATTCAGTGATTCCACTGTTTAGATTGGGAGAGCTAATACTGCAATTATGCTATAAGAAAACCCATGGGATGATGAGTGATCTATATAATTTATTTCATTGCTACAAAGTGATGCCGTTGGCAGCTTTGGTCATCCTTGTGTCTCATGTCTCAGCAGTATAATTTCTTTTGTTCCCTTTGCTTCCATCAGTCTTATGGATCTCAGTGATTATTATATAGCTCTGTTAGTGTAAGTATCATGATCTCTTTCATTGTACAGATTAGGTCCTAGCGACTTGGGAATGACACATGATATAGACTGCAGGTAGTATACTAGATGGTACATGACAAACGTCAATATACTGTATATACTGTTGGTGCCACAGACAGGAAGAAGTGCTAACTTGTTGTGTGAAGATAAATTCTCTATGGTGGTCTGGGACAGGAAAACTAATGAGTTACAATTAGAGAGGACATCAAGTTTCCCTTAATTCCTATTACCTATTTGTCCATCACCCCCCTCCCCCCCCAACACACACTTATAGTAATCATGCCTCCTTTTGTGCCACATCCTCACCTTGACTATATGCTGCTGACCAACTGATATTTTTGGCATGAAATAGTTAAGTTTCACCTTTCCCAGACAGTAGAAGGCTATGCATCATAAATCTTCTCACTCCAGCTTATCAGAAAGCAAATTTAAAATGGACAGACTACCATCCATCAAAAGAAATCAGAAAAGAGATCAAAGAAGTTTATCCAGCTGTAGTGTAATAATATTGAACTTTGGGCACCCTTGGCTTCTGGGCCCAGTGGCAGCTGCGCCCCCTATAATTGCACCAGTGTGTCGGATTTGTCGTGTGTAATCTGCATTGCAAATATGCAATGTCTAAATTTACCTTGGAAAAAAAAATTGACCCCTTAACGACCAAGAACGTAAAAAGTATGTCATTGGACTCTTGGGGATCTACGGAGAGTGCTCAGAAGCTGAGCTCTCTCCATACACGGTGGATGCCCGCTGTATAATACAGCCAGTTCCCATTGCTAACAACTGCAATTTGTGCCGACACACAAAGCTGTTAACACTTTAGATGCCATGGTTAAGGGCATCCGCAGCATCTAAAGTGCGCAGGTACCACAGTCAATCAGTTGCCATGACAGTCGGGAGCCTATTGAAGGCTCCCAGGCTTGTCATTGCCATAGTTCTATTACACGCTGAAGTACTGGGTTTCTGTTCATCAGGTCCACTTGGGGATCCAATGAACGGACACCTAGTCCACTTAAAAAGCTTGTTACCCGTGGAAACCTGCAGACCCCATAAACTATAATAGGGTCTGTCAGGTTTCCGCCCAAAAAAGGCAGAAAAATGCGAAGAGAAAAGGCCTGCTTGCAGGGCTTTTCTCTCTATTTTTTTAAGCAGATTCGGGGGTGGAAGCCCCGAACAGAGACTGAGTGAAGGTGTGAACATAGCTTCAGTATTTTGCATCAGTATTTGTAAGCCAAAATTTTTTTTTTATTTTTTTTTTTATATGAGCACCAAATTCCCTTCATAGAGATAGATTTGAGGAGGTTAACTTTCTCTGTTCGTCTTATAAGTAAATAAGGCACTCACTGATATTTTATTTCCAAATGTTTCCCAAATTGTCTGCTATGGGGCCCTTCTTTGGGGAGAGGAGGCTAATCTCCCCTGCACTCTGGGACCATAGTCATTATTCAACTTTCAATTGAAAACTAGGGTGGAGCAGAGAGCCATTGGCTGAAAATAACCTGTGGCCTATAGAAAGATCACTTCTATGTTCTGTAGCCACTCCTGATGTAACTGTGACTTAAGGGGTGAAGAACAATGGCTGTTGGGAATGCAAAGAGGGGAAAGGAAACAGAAAGATTTGATGCAATGAGTTTTATGTGTATTTTCCTGCCAGGAAAAGCAGAACAGAAGCAATAGAAGACATTTGGTCTGAAAATTCGTCGTGACTTCTCTATTAAAGTGTAAATGTCATGTTATCTGAGAGCAGGATATGATTTGAGATGGAAGAAAGTTTTATGATCAATAGGTTTATGTGACTTGGAGAACGATTTCTGAGTAATGCAGACAGGACCACTAGATTTGGAGGCGAATTCTGCTTCAAATACCGTGCCAATCTCCTTTGAATCTGCCTATCATTGTTTTCAGTAGGAGACAGAGATTGAAGCAGGATGCTGTAAAATTTAAGGTGTGCAAAAACATCCAAATAATAAGATGACAAACAATAAAATAGCTGGACAAGTATTTATTAGAAAACGTTCAGTGCACCAAACCATATTTCAGAAAATGTTGTCAAGTGGAAATATGAAAAAAAATCGACAAAGTAGTGACTGAAATGCAAAATACATGTTTGAAAGTCAATCTGCAGTGTTCATAAACACTAAAGAAGCTGTAGGCAACACATAACATGTAGAATGGTTGTAATGTATTTGTATTCTTTTTTCTGTCACTTAATTCATTTTCCTAGTGCAGTATAAGCAATGGAGCAGATGGAACACATTATAGCTTTAATTTCTCAGACACAATACTGTATAAACGGCCATTTTCTTGTGGCCGGCGGGCATGCGCAGTCAGCTTTGCCCTAGGCCTGTGGCCTAGAAGTTGGAAGCCTGCGCCGGAAGAAGGCGCATAAGAGGAAATTCCTGAAGAAGATAGAGGCAATGGTGGAGAGTTTTCTCGCAGCATTTGGGACGGCCCCAGTGCTGTTTGAGTGCTGGGGCCTGCCCCCAGTGCTGCAAGAGAACTCATTTGCATACTGACGAAAACCGGGATTTATACCGAACTGCGGCGCGGAGAAGACACCTACAGGTAGGAGAAGAATAACCTTTCTTAAGGTTATTCCGACGCGTTAGTGAAAAAAAAAATTGAGTTTTAATGATAAGATCCCTTTAATAAATTATCCCCTAGTTTCTACAAATGGAAATTCACTCCATTCATCTGACTGGGATTACTTCTGCATCATATGCATGGTTATGCAAGCCCAATTTAGATCAATGGGAAAGACCTAGACATTTCATATCGCACGACAGTGTTAATAAAAAAAAATGTGACATTTCTGAGGAGGCAGTGGCTTTGTACCCCGTACCCAAATGTGCACCTCAATATCATCCTTCTGAATGATAATTTTTATCAGTATATTCTTCTACTAATTCTAGAAGCTTTGGACACTGCTCATGTAAATCATCTGCTTTAATTTCTGGAGATTTAGATTATATTGTGTTTTTGGCAAAGGGCTATAGCTGCTTCCCAGCTATGCTGTTTCCGTAAATCCCATTCTGCTCTATGCCAGTTATGGAAACAACATAGGGCAGCACTGCACAGCTGTTCCTGTAGATTCTGGACTTGGGGGTTGGGACAGGGACCAGTTATTCCTGTCTCAGTAGCAATTTGCAGATATGGGAATAATCTTATACAGTCCAAGCTGCACACAGTCATGTGTATGAGGCTTTACAGAGGACCTTTTAGCTATTTTCCATGTATAGTTTCATTGCCAATTTACCCCTGAACAATTTGGTGTTCATATTGTTTCCTATCTGTAAACTAGCTCTGTGGGCCATAGCCTTTTATTTTCTCCGAGAAATGCAAACCTTTCAGGGGACATAACTCTTGAATAGGTGGACGGATGTAAGAAAAAAAAAATGTACAAATTGATCAGGGGCACAGTGAGGATCAAATGATGTCATGAATTTAGCATCTTGTACTTGGTGACAGGTCCTCCTTAATCTGTTGGTGTTTTCATGATAACACCTAGTGTAAGCAAAATAGGGGAGATTTGAGAAGTATCCAACATCTAGTGAGATGAACCAAATCTATCACAGAAAATACTATCAGAAATTTAACTTAAAACATTTTTTTTTTCTTTTTCTTTATTGAGAGCTGTTCTCTGCTTCTCCTTTTCTCATAGTGTACAGAGTAGGGGGCTGTGTGAAGTGAAAAGAAAATTAGGTTGGAGAGGATCCCTTCAAACGACTATTGGGGGCATTATAAATCATAGAAGCTTGCTTTTGGTGTCCTATCAAAGAGGAGATTCTCATTTTTCATATAAGTGCAGCTGCATATAAATCTGTGTTTTCAACCAATGATATCTCTGTCAATCTTCCATGTAAAACTGCATCCTTCCTCCTCTTTTATATGACATCAAAAAGCAAGTTTCTACAATATATAATGCCCAAGATCTTGCCCATCTGCAGTGACCCTCCCCTACCCCATCTTCACTTCACATAGCTCTATACACAACCAGAAAATGAGAAGCAGGAAACAGTTTTCAAGGGAATGAAAACATGCAGTATTTCAGGAGACAAACTTTAATAAAGTATATTACAAAATGTATTAATGATACACATACTGCGAGAAAATCCAAAGATGTTCTCAAGCACAGTTATACATATCCTCACATATTTACATTAATGGAGCTGCTAAAAGAGCAAGAAAGGAGATAAAAAGTAGCGTCAATTTCTACATATTAAATCCATTGACCAATTTTATTTCAAGTGCAGAACTACTTGTACTGTAGTAAAATCTGCTGTGCTCCTGTTAACAATAGGCAGTTTATTTTACAATTCAATCAACAGGTTTTAGTCTAGCGACAACACTGCACCAAAGGGAGCCACAAATACACCCATATGTCACCAACACTACATTACCCCATTCTCGGATTACTACCACACACCTCACAGCTGGTACATGTGCAGCCATTGCCATCCTTTCCCTTTACATGAGGACAGTAAAGAATCATTTTCTCTATACTGTCTCTTGCAATGGCTTGGAATTATACAAACTGATAAATATGTAGCTGGTATAATAGAAATATGAGAAAGTTCAATACAACAACTTAGCATGAACAATGTACTTTTTATGATTTACAGTGGAATTAGGTCACACAAGCATAACATACAAGTGCTGGTTACTTTTTTCTAAGCACATTGCTCATCATATTTTATGGGGTCTAATTCCGAAGCGTTCTATAGCTATTCTTTATACATGTCATTGTACAAATGCAGCTTCCCAGTGCTAGCTATAGAGGATGTTGTAAACATGATTTCATTTGTATCCAGCAAACTAGTACTTAGCACTGCACCTTCTCCGCATAATAAATATCCTTCAAATAAAACTTTGAAGATAATGTCATTTGTCTTCCACAAGAAAAGCCAGTTTGAAGATTTCAGAAATGCATCTTGCTGGATAAAAGGTGCTACCATGTCAGATGTATTATCCACGAGACCGCTACATATACTCGTCCTTTCTTGCCCAAGCTCCCAATAGTGCAATTAAAATAATCATGGTAATTAATAGATATGTGGCTAGTTCATCGATGCACCATTGATCTGTGCAGCTGCAGGACTGATTTTGCCAGGTATCCGCATATGTTAGAGGAATCCTCTGTCTGTGAGCCCGGAGAGAGTGTATTCTGATGAAAGGAAAAATAATGTATTTTCATTAGTGAATGAAAGATGCAATTTAGTTACTATATATCCATAATTGGTCGATTGTATATGAACCATCATTGAGGAAAAACTAAAACTTCAACATGCAATTTAGTTTAAATATGGGTTTTTCCTATCAGATATGCACAGTAGCTGGGTCCCCACCAATAGTGAGAATGGGCATCCAAATATTTCCTGTCTCCATTTATCTTTAATAAATTCAGGACATGCATAAAGCACACAGAACATCGAACCATAAGGAGAACGCCTTATAGCCTTGCAATAAATATATATATATACATACATACACGCACACACACAGAATTGAGGAACAATACACTGAGGTTATGTTTACACTATGCTTTTCCGTTTTGTTTTGCTTTTTTGATTGTAGTGTAACCTGTCTTATGAATTTCAGTGGAGGACAACATTTTTACTATGCATTTAAGCTGTAAGTCAATGAATAATAAATGAAAAGGTTTTCAATTTAATTTCCATTAGGATATGGTTGAAATGCATAGAAATGTGTTCTAGGCATTACTGCAAGTAAAAAACAAACAAACAAAAAAACAGTTCTTCAATAAAACCACTGTAAAGACAGCCTAACTGCAATCTATGATGGTGCCAACAGACCAAGTCACCTCTGTAACCTTTAGGTGCTTATTGGAAGCATGTTGATGTTTCCTACAAAATTTCTACTGCTTATATTTTCCTAGTAATAAAATAAAATACTAATTGTAGTTGTGGTAAATATAATAATAATGTGTGTAGATAGATAGATAGATCATGGTACAAGATTTAACCAGAATTATTGATATTTCTTACCGTCTCGAGGAATTCATCTTGACTCTGTGGAGGATGTGACAGCTGATTTTTTTTTTCCTCTACTTCTCAAAGTTGTGTGTGAAGAGACTCTTTCAATGACTTGAGAGTGTGTGCCTTTGAGATCACATATACTTGATTTAGCATCTTCCTGTGTCCTTGCTTGTGTTTAGACTGGTTTATTTCCAGAGCAGTCTTTTGTCTTTTCCCCAGCCCACCAGTTTTAACTTTATCTAGTCCTGCATGTGCAATAAACACAGCCTCCTGTAAAGTTAGGACACTCCCAACTAAAATCGCTGGCTACAAGTGGTGCCCATAAAGCTATGACTGATGCTGTCATGTGTTGTCTTCGCAGCTGCTGGAGAGAAATGTTCCCTGAATAAGCAAAGAATGATCTCACTACAATTCCAATCAACCTGCCAGATGCCTTTTATTGCTATAAACAGGACAATGGACATATTATTACCATGTAAAGAAAGGTTGTACATTGAAATATTGAATCGAACACTTACAAAGCTGACTTAGAGCACTTGTACATGAAATGTTCCATACACATTCAGAGATATTTTACTTTCAGCCAAAAAGACACAACTTAAAGGGGTTGTCCCATCACAAGGATCCTATCTATACTGCTTGTTAATGTGAATGTAAGACTTTTCCTAAATACACTGCTTCAGCAAAACTGCTTTGTTTGTCCACTATCTTACTTTATTCATTTTTTTTTTTGACACATCCCTTGACTTATCTAGTCATAAGTCAAGTGATGTATCTGCTGCTCTGAGGGGGGAGGGAGGAGGGGCTAAGTGCACGGGAGCGAGCCTGGAGGGGGGGGGGGTAGTTTACCCTTTGGGGGGGGGGAAGGGGCCGCCAATACAGACCCAGCATCCGCTGTAATAGAGAGGCGGATGCCAGGGAGTGTAGATGCCGACACAGATGCCTGCAACATCGCTATGCTCCTGCCCTGCATGAAGCCAGCAGCGGCAGGAGCGATGCTGCTATTCCGCTCCTGCCGCTGCTGGCTTCATGCAGGGCAGGAGCATAGCGATGTTGCAAGCACCTGTGCCGGCGTCTACACTCCCCGGCATCCGCCTCTCTATTACAGCGAATGCCGGGTCTGTATTCGCATTGTGAAGGCTAGACTGGTCTCACCATCTATGAGCGTGCACGCAGGGCCAGCGGCATCTCGCCGCTGGCTTTGCATATGTAACCCCACCCACCAATGAGGCAACAAAGCAGGAAGACAGAAGATTTTACAGCAACGAAGACTGGTGAGTATGCGACGTGGGAATACCCCTTTAATACATGCACGAGTGAAAGGTGTCGCCTTCATTGGATGTAATAAGTATCTGGATGAGAGGTGCTACTATACACTACAGCCTACCAGGGTTATTGTATACTAATAACTGAAGTAGAATGGCTGTTGTGCATCAAGGTCCTGCGCATGTTATAGCATTACTTTACTATGTGTCACTACTTGAACGGACAAGGACAAACAGCAAGTTATAAATCCCAAATTCATTAAAGGGATTCTACCATTAAAAAACTTTTTTTTTCTAGGTAACACGTCGGATTAGCCTTTAGAAAGGCTATTCGTCTCCTACCTTTGGAAGTGATTTCCGCCGCGCCGTTCGAAATAACGGTTTGTACCGGTATGCTAATTAGTTCTCTCGCAGCGATGGGGGCGGGCCCCAGCACAGGAAATGCGATGGGGGCGTCCCCATTGCTGCTCGAAAACCGACTCCAGCGCCGCCTCTGTCTTCTTCTGCATCCTCCCCTTCCTTCTTCGGCCTGACGTCGGACGCCTACGCAGTACGCTCTGTTCGGCGAACTTCACCGAACGTACTGCGCATGCGCAAAATTGTGGTGTCGGCACTATGGCCGCAGGCATGCGCAGTACGTTCAGCGAAGTTCACCAAACAGAGTGTACTGCGCAGGCGTCCGACGTCAAGCCAAAGAAGGAAGGGGAGGATGCAGAAGAAGATAGAGTCAGCGCTGGAGCTGGTTTTCGAGCAGCAATGGGGACGCCCCCATCGTATTTTCTGTGCTGGGGACGCCCCCATCGCTGCGAGAGAACTAATTAGCATAACGGTACAAACCGGTATTTCGAATGAACGGCGCAGCGGAGAGCACTTCCAAAGGTAAGAGACGAATAACCTTTCTAAAGGCTATTCCGACATGTTACCTAGAAAAAAAAGTTTTTTAATGGTAGAATCCCTTTAATCTGCCAATTACAGGTTGGAATACTAAGATAACATAGAAAAGAGCAGTTTTTTCAAATTGCAGCTTTTCCACCATGGATTTTTTTTCTGCAATGCATGGATGGGATTCCCATCCACTATTCAGGTAATGTGCACCTTTTTACCAATAAATTCTGCTGTGACCTCGAGTGCCGTCTATTGCCTTCTTCGTACTATTCAGGTAATGTAAAGCGCACCATTTTTGTTGTAGCGTTTTGATCGTGGCCAAATCACACAGTTTTCGCAACTTGGGGCACCAGCCAAAAGGTGTGGTCACATTACCATTGTTAATATCTGTTACTGTCATCCATCACAGAATGAGAACAATGGAAATTAAATGACAGATCAGATGGAACCCCCTCCTCCATCTGCATTCATCCTAGTGTAAAAAAAAAAAAAACATGACAGACGCTTTCTTCCATTATATTTTTTTACTGTTCTGAAAGAAATAAAATTCTTGCATACAGGACATTTTCTTCCGTTACAAAAGAAAGGAAACATTACAGAAGAAAGTGTCCATCATGTTGTTTATGGTAGGTTCCGAACAATGGAGAGGCGGACTGCTAAAATAGCAGTAACACAAAAAGTCCAGTGGACTGAATATAATGTCCGTCATTATAACATTGAAACGGGTGGAAGTCCTCCATGCAGGACATTTTCCTCTGCCGATTTTCAGTTAAACATTGCATTAGAATCTACAGCACCAATTTCAACATATCCTTACATTAATGTCAATGGAAATGGACACAGATGGAGGAGACTCCATCTGTGTCTGTTACTCTGCTACAGTTATTGTCCATTGCTGTCATCTTATGACAGATGACAGCAACGGACATTAACAGTAGAGTGAACCCACCCTGATTGATTAGGTTGCTAACTTAAAGTGACTGTACCATTGGGAGCTTAAAAATGATATGTAGGTCAGAATTTACAGGGGATGATTGCTTGCTACTTATTTTCCTTAGATCATGTTGTTTTTTGGGTCAGCTCTATTAAGTCTGGGCTGTAATATGTAACTATAGCATTTACAACTGTAGGCCCTATTAATTTTCTCATCCCCATTCCTACTCATGGGCACCTCCACTTCCCCTTCTTCCCTCTAAAACTTTCTAAAAGCACAGTGCTCCTTCCCTTCTGAACCCTGCTGTGTGCCCAAATAGCAATTGGGGGTTTCCAATGTACTGTTACTCTAGGGGCTCTGCAAATGTGACATAATGCCTGAAAACTATTCCAGCAAAATCTGCTCTCCAAAAACCAAGTAGCACTCTTTCCATTGCGAGACCCACCATGTACCCATACAGTAAATTACTTATCACATATGGGATATTACCGTGTTCTTGAGCAATTGTTTAACAGAATGTGTAGTGCTTTTTCTCCTTTAACCCCTTGTGAAAATTAAAACTTTGAGGTTTTAGTAAATTTTCATTTACATGTCAAAACGTTTATAAAATCTATAAAACAGTTGTGGGGTGAAATGCTCACTATACTCCTTGATAGGGTATAAGGGTGTTGTTTCCAAAATGAGGTAACTTTTGGAGGGATTTCATTGTATTATTACTCTGCAAGTGAGACATGGCAAAACTTGTTTTTGGCGTTAAATCAAAGAGGAGATTGCTGCTATCTATATAAAAATTCCATAGATGTCACTGGTTAAATATGCAGTTAGGATAGGGATATTTATATCTATTATCATATATATTATGCAGCTGCACACAGTGCCGCACCTCTCATGAGGCGACCTGAAGCGAGCACTTCAGGCGGCGCTATGCCAGGGCCTCAGGGAGGGCGGCATTTTTGCTAACCTAAGCCAGTCCAGGACAAGCTGTCCTGGACTGGCTTAGCACGGAGCGGTGGTTTGGGGAGGCCACTGGAGCAGCGCTGCTCCAGCAGCCTCCCCTCACGCTCAGGCAGAGCGCAGGCAGTCTCCGGGCCTGCTCTCTGCTGGCGAATGGCGCTAAGCCCTGCCCCCTTCGAGTCACCACGCCCCCTCCGCTAAGCCACGCCCCCGCTCCGCCCCCTCCTCCCGACAGGGGGGGGGGCGGCTTTCTGTACTTCGCCTCGGGCGGCAAAAGGAGCAGGTTCACCCCTGGCTGCATATAAATATCCCACTCCACTGAAACTGCCCTAACAAAAGTCACCAATGACCTTCTAACTGCCAAAGCCAAGCGTCATTACTCTGTCCTCCTCCTCCTTGACCTCTCCTCTGCCCTTGACACAGTTGACCACTCTCTCCTGTTAGAAATTCTCTAATCCCTTGGCATCTCAGACCTGGCCCTTTTCTGGATCTCGTCATACCTCACCAACCGCACATTCAGCATCTCCCACTCATACACCACCTCCTCACCACGCCCTCTCTCCGTAGGTGTCCCCCAAGGCTCTGTTCTAGGACCCCTCCTGTTCTCCATCTACACCCTTGGCCTGGGCCAACTCATAGAATCTCATGGTTTTCAATACCATTGCTATGCCGACGACACCCAAATATACATCTCTGGACCAGACATTACCTCCCTGCTGGCCAGAGTTCCAGATTGTTTAGCGGCTGTAGCCTCCTTCCTCTCTTCCCGCTTTCTCAAACTGAACATGGAGTTCATCATTTTCACCCCACCCCGTATGGCCCCTCCACCTGACCCATCTATCAAAGTTAAAGGGGTTGTCCCATCACAAGGATCCTATCTATACTGTTTGTTAATGTGAATGTAAGACTTTTCCTAAATACACTGCTTCAGCAAAACTGCTTTGTTTGTCCACTATCTTACTTTATTCATTTTTTTTTGACACATCCCTTGACTTATCTGGTCATAAGTCAAGTGATGTATCTGCTGCTCTGAGGGGGGAGGAAGGAGGGGCTAAGTGCACGGGAGCAAGCCTGGAGGGGGGGGGGAGGAGCGGAATAACAGCATCACTTCTGTCGCTGCTGGCTTCATGCAGGGCAGAAGTATAGCGATGTTGCTGGCATCTGTGCTGGCGTCTACACTCCCCAGCATCCGCCTCTCTATTACAGCGGATGCCGGGTCTGTATTCACATATGCAAAGCCAAGCGGCGAGATGCCGCTGGCTCTGCGTGCACGCTCATAGACCAGTCTAGCCTTCACAATGCGAATACAGACCCGGCATCCGCTGTAATAGAGAGAGGCGGATGTTGGGTCTGTATTCGCATTGTGAAGGCTAGACTGGTCTATGAGCGTGCACGCATGGCCAGTGGCATCTCGCCGCTTGGCTTTGCATATGTGACCCCGCCCACCAATGACACAACAAAGCCGGAAGACAGAAGATTTTACAGCAACGAAGACTGGTGAGTATGTGACGTGGGAATACCCCTTTAATGGAACCCCACTTTCCCCTGTCCCACAGCACGATGTCTTGGGGTTTCCCTGGACTCCGACCTATCCTTCAACTCACACGTTCAAACCCTCAACAACTCCTGCCGCCTCCAGCTCAAGAACATCCATCGAATCCACTCCTTCCTCACCCCTGAAACTACCAAGATGCTCGTCCATGCCCTCATAATCTCCCGCTTAGACTACTGTAAGACCCTTCTCCATGGACTCCCAGCAAACACCCTCGCCCCCTCCAGTCCACCTTAAACTGCGCTGCCCGCTTAATTCACCTCACCCCCGATCTTCATCGGCTGCTCCCCTCTGCCAGTCCCTCCACTGGCTACCTATAGCCCAGTGAATTGAGTTCAAGCTATTAATGTTAACATACAAAGCCATCCACAACCTGACCCCTACATATATCTCTGAACTAATCTCCCGCTACCTGCCCACACGTAACCTCAGATCCTCCAATGACCTCCTACTCCGCTCTTCTCTCATCTGCTCCTCACAGAACCGCCTCCAAGATTTCTCCCGTGCATCCCCCATACTCTGGAACTCCTTACCAAGACACATAAGACTGATCCCCACAATCACAGGATTCAAGAAGGCCCTGAAGACTCACCGATTCAGGAAGGCCTACAACCTCCAATAACACTATCACCGCACTGCCGTCTGAACTGTCTCCTCCCTCTCCTTCTGTCTCTACCCCCCTTCCCTCATAGATTGTAAACCCTCACGGGCAGGGCCCTCTACCCCACTGTGCCAGTCGGTCATTGTTAGCATTATATCTACCTGTATATTTTGTGTATTGTATGTAAATCCCCAAATGTAAAGCACCATGGAATTAATGGTGATATATAAATAAATAAATAATAATAATAAAATGCCTCTCAGTGGCCTCCTAACTTCCAAAGGACAAAAACAGAGATAGAACGTGCTATGAGCTGTGTGTGCCAAGGCAAATTTATCCCCACACGCTTCCACTTTGTCTCTGACCATTCATTTACTTTTTGTGTTCCCACACAGTATAATGTCTGTAACAAGGTACAGTATATCCCCACATTATAATGTCCCTTCCGGTTGTCCTTCCAGTATAATGTGCCTCTTCAGCTACCCCCACAGTTTAAAGGGGTATTCCTACGTCGCATACTCACCAGTCTTCGTTGCTGTAAAATCTTCTGTCTTCCTGCTTTGTTGCGTCATTGGTGGGTGCGGTTACATATGCAAAGCCAGCGGCGAGATGCTGTTATTCCACTCCTCCGCCCCCCCTCCCCCCGGAATAGCAGCATCGCTCCTGCAGCTGCTGACTTCATGCAGGGCAGGAGCATAGCGATGTAGCAGGCATCTGTGCCGGTGTCTAACCCTCCCCGGCATCCGCCTCTCTATTACAGTGGATGCCGGGTCTGTATTGGCGGCCCCTTCCCCCCAAAGGGTAGACTACCCCCCCCCCCCTCCAGGCTTGCTCCCGTGCACTTAGCCCCTCCTCCCTCCCCCCTGAGAGCAGCAGATACATCACTTGACTTATGACCAGATAAGTCAAGGGATGTGTCCAAAAAAAAAAAAAAAAATGAATAAAGTAAGATAGTGGACAAACAAAGCAGTTTTGCAGAAGCAGTGTATTTAGGAAAAGTCTTACATTCACAGTAACAAGCAGTATAGATAGGATCCTTGTGATGGGACAACCCCTTTAATCTTCACCTCCAGCTGTCCCCAAATTCGTGTAGTACAAAGGAATTACTGCATTTATAAAAAAAAAAATAATTAAATAATGCATATGGGAAGCCCATAAGTGGTGGATTGTACGTTATGTACCAGTATGAGGAATCTAGAGACACCCAAGGACTTGTCCCAATGTATTCTCTAAGTATACAGATTACATCCATTCATCCACAACAATGGTGCTAAAGGATCAAGTTCATCGCTGTGTTATAGAAAGCCTGTAGAAGCCGAGCTCAACAAGCCATACAGGAACATGTGATATCCAGCCATCAGCTATAGCTACAGTTGTCAATAATAGAAGTCCTTCATAGGAATAAACTACATTTCCCAGCAGGCATTGCAGTACGTGCTGCACGTCTACCCGTGACCACGCTTTAAACCAACCAATCACGAGCTTCTGTTACTCCTCGCGTGGATTCTTCTGAGATCAGAGGGAGGTTTGAATCGTGCAGCCGTTTGAGCAGTGATACGAGCCGGGGCAGAGTATTGTCCGAGTCCCCTCACCGCCGGTTCCGGTGTCTGGCAGCCTCGAGCTGAGCTCTGTTCGCTGCTGACCTTCCATGCTGAGCGCTCAGGTTTACAGGTGCGGGGTTATGTAGTGTACAGATCACGTCGGGCTAGAATGGATAGTGCCGTATGTAACGACTGTCAGTGTGAGAGGTGGCTTAAAGTCGCTGCGACATGGCTGTCGCCATCAATGAAGCCCTGCTGGCCTTAGACTGCAGCAGAAGCTGGTGACTGACTTGTGAGCTGGTTGCAGACTGCTTGTATTCTATAGCTAAATAAGTGTTAGTAAGTCAGACGAACTTTACTGCAAGTTGTAGTTTCCACATGCGTGTGACTGTAGTTGGTGTCCTGTAGTAAACCGCAGTTTATTTTCATAGGGAATCCTGACATTTTACCTCCAAACTGGAGAGAACTCCTATTGTCTGGTGTGCCCTACTGTGGGCCGGTCTATCTGCACCCTGGGACTTGTTCCGGCACAGGTCCTTGTGACTACTAAGACCATATAGTGTGCTTGAGTTAAAAAAAAAAAAAAAAATCCCAGTTTCATAATCCCTGATGCAGATTTTTTCAGTGTGCAAAAACTGTATGAACATAACCTTAAAGGGAGTCTGTCAACAGAATCCAGCATATGTCTATCCCCGCTGACTGATTCCGGTGACCCTAAACGATCAGCTGGATTTTGTTGACCGACTCCTTTTGAGTATAGAAACAATACAGATGTATTTTTATTATTGGTGTATTTCATGCTGTATTATTATTTGTCTAGGTGGTATATATCGGGAAGTCTTCCATAATGGATGCCGGTAATGGTAAGAAGGAAGATATTTCATTTAAAAAAAAAAATCTTTTATTGTCTGCTAGACCATCCCCTAAATAGTTTACGCAGTGTCTTTCCTTATCCTGTTTCAGGTGCTCATGCATATACTGTTGAGAAGTACCATGTGACCACTGTCTCAAGTTCTGCCCTTCTGTTCTGTCAAGATGTCACCCTGCTCCTCTTCTGCCTCTTGGCCTACTCCCTATACATGAGTCCCCCTTTGACAACAACAACAAAGGATTATGTCCCGCCCTTCCTATTTCCGGTCGAAGATCTCTTTCCGGTTTTGAGAGTTTGCCATGTCTAGCAGGGGTATAGGCATACTGTTTCGTGGTTACGACGAGCCTGCTGCAGAACCTCATTTGCTGAATGCTATACAGTATATATATTCATTTGCCGAATGCTATATATATGTATAGCATTCGGCAAATGAACACTGATTCTGCAGCAGGCACGTCCTTGCTACGGGCAGGCAAGAGTTTTTCTCATTGGAATGAATAGTCCGATGTTAGACTCCGCCTCCTCAGACGAGCTTCTGGCTGAACCAGCGTTGATTGGCCAAATCACTGGCCAATCAACGCTGGTCTATTCATTTCAATGAAAAAAACTCAACTGGTAACAGCATACTTACCTGCTCGTAGCAAGGACGAGCCTGCTACACAATCAGCCTTCATTTGCCGAATGCTATACACTGTATAGCATTCAGAAAATGAGGTTCTGCAGCAGGCTCGTTGTAACCCGAGGACCATACCCTGAAGTACATACCCAGCCCTGGTTAATTCACTAAGGAACCGGAAGTTTTCTTGCCGCCCTTCCATTGCGCATGCGTCAACCGGAAGTTCGCAGGGGGACTCATGTATAACTACACTCTTTTTTTTTTTTTTTTTTTTTTATACTGCCTATAGTCCCCCTACCCTCTGTCAGACCACATAAAAAAAAAAAAAAAAAAATCTTGGACAACTCTTTTTTTAAATCTAAAATGTTTCAGTTTGTATTTAATGTTTTATGATCTTTTTTTTAGGTTTTACCCTTTTGACTGATGAAAAATTTGATTTTGATATATCTCTGTCTCCTACAAGGTAACCCCCTCCCCACACACACTTTTTTTTAATTATTTCTCTGATCTAGATTATGGACTGTAGTGATATTGGTTTGTTTTTCCAATAGTGCGAAAGAGGACAATGAAGACTGTGATGATGAAGTGTTCATCGGGCCAGTGGGACATAAAGAGAAATGTATTACAGCTGTTTTAAAGAGTCCGAGTTCTGAGGAAAGCGTCTCTCCTCTAACCACTGACCGGTTGGCCTGGAGTCCCCTGAGTGGTGATAAATTTGTAGAAATCTTTAAAGAAGCACATTTACTTGCCCTACAACTGGAATGTTTTGCTAATGACGACCAGAAGAAAGAGGAACCTGCACAGACTGTACCAAACCCATCTGTGGAGACATTTGTTCAGGAGTCAAAGTCTAAACTAAATCTCTTTGATTCATTTAATGAAGTCACTAAAACTCCAGTTGCCATTAAGAGAGAGACCTATTGCATACAGGATAGCCCTTTCCACCAGCTTCCCCCCTCCGTTCAGCAGAGACTTGCCCCTAACAAAAAAACTGAAAGCTTATGTGGCCCCGAATCACAGAATCTCTCTAGTCCCCTCAAGGTACC
Organism: Leptodactylus fuscus; assembly: GCF_031893055.1. NCBI lineage: Eukaryota > Metazoa > Chordata > Amphibia > Anura > Leptodactylidae > Leptodactylus > Leptodactylus fuscus. The sequence continues at coordinate 120,897,207 of NC_134269.1, forward strand.
AAAACTGGTGAAAAGTCACTCATCGTCCCCACTTGCACAGAAAACTAAAGCTCCTCAAGTAAAAAGTGGTGGTCTGTCAGCAACCAGTGGTAAATCTGTAAGCAAACTACAACCTATGAAGGCACCTGCTGTACTTACAAAAAACAACCGGTTAGCTGTGGAGAAGGTATCCATCACAATGACTGTTTTCTTGATTTCTTTGTAGAACCTCATGACTTCTGATTTGCTGTCAAATTGCAAAGATCTTAGAGACCTTCTAATGTTAAACATTCAGGCTGAAGCCCCATCTAGTAGAAACTAAGCTTGGTTCACATCTACTAATGGGGTTTCCATTCTGGGGGTCTGCTTGGGGACCCTCCAAGTGGAAACCTAATCCGCATAAAAAAAAGCGGTTATCTTAGGAATTCCACGGACCGCATAGACTATAATGGGGGTCTGTGTGGTTTCTGCTCAAAAAGGGTGGAAAATACAGAGAGAAAAACACTTCTTGCAGCACTTTTCTCTCCACATGTTTAATTTAGAGAGGGGAACGGAATCTGCTTACAGTGGCAAGGGCAGATGTGAACAGAGCGTCAGCTTTTCTTGTTTCTGATATTTTTAGTTTGGGGAGGGGGAAGGGTAATTAAGTCCTCCCCCATCCCCTGCTTTCTCTTCCTCTAGCCCTCATCAGTGCTATTAGTTTAGGTGACTGACTCTGTACTGTTAAGAGGGCAGTGTCGGGCAGGAGCCAGGTAAAGGTTGTGAGTGCTGCATCACTTCTCCCTGTCTGACACTGCCCTTTTCACACTACAGAGCTTAAATAGCACATTGGACAACAAAACTGTGCTTGTTATTTGGGAACAGTGGAGGCTAGAGAGTCTGCATAACTTGGCTAATTGTTACCCAAAAGTGAGCAATCTTGCCTAATACTGGTATTATTGAATGACAGCTGAAAACGGCTGTGTTTGGTTTTTATCATAAAGTCTGTCACCAGCTGCAAACAAAAATGTATACAGCATCTGCATGCTGTTCTCAAGCTGAAAATGACCAGTGGGCTAATTCATCTGAGAAATAGTGTGTGTGGCTGACTTGAGAGAGTTCTAAGATAGCCGAGTGTTTGGCATATTCATCAGGCTTGGTCAGTCCATTGACTATAAACACGGTGATGGTGGGGATGTGCAAACAGGATCTGTAGGACCTGTGTGGTTAGTCATGGCGAAGTATACTATCCTCTGCACAAGCAGTGAAACAGGAACTTTCTGTCAAAATTTCAGCCATGTTTTTATTGAATATGTGATTTTTGTATTTCTTTTTTTCTCAGCCCAAAGCAGTTAAGACTAGTCCTGCTAGAAAGAAAAATCTGAGCAGTATGGGCTCCACTGAAGACTTGCTATCTGATAAATCCAGTATTGCATCTGATGTCAGTGATTCTTCCTTCAATACCAGCATTGTGGGACCAAGCAAAAGGACCCTACCTGTGCCAAATAAGGTAAATGCTCGTCCTAGAACTTTTGTTTTGCACTTATAAATTTTATTTTTTTTAATAACTGTGCTACTCAAATCTCAGGGCAGAATTGCATATGGAATCCATGCTTCATTTAAAAGGGAAAAAATCCTCACATTTGTAACTATTTTATTTAATGAGATTTATAGTGAATACAGTGGTAGTATGTCTTACAAATGTAGAAGAAAAGAAAAACAGAATTCCAGTGTCTGCAACTGGTGCCAGGGCATTGTCTATGCAAAACCTTGACAAACCTGTGACTTGTTCAGGTGACGTGTAACTGCCATTACATATCCTTACAGGACAAGGCAGAAGTACCAGCTTGAGTAGCCTTTCTTAAAACAAAAAGGGATCCTTTTCAGTGTCACAGTGAGCAATGTCCACAGTAAACAATGAATTTTCTAGCCCTTAAAACCACAATCTTTTAGCTTTGTTGAATAAAAGTTTATAAAATTGGACAATAGACTTAACAGGGTGGTAGTTCTTGCTTGAGTGTTATGCCATAAGCTGCTATGCAAGGGCAAATTTATATCCCTCTATCCAAACATACCTATGCCCCTTCCCAAGTTAGCAGCCAATAATACCACTATTTAGTGTATCACGTGACACTCGTAGATGCTGTAACATAATGCAGCATCTGGGTGAATGTCACCACTTTATCTGGCACTCCTCAGCTGAAAATATAGCATCAGGGCTGTTGTAGCAACCATCTGTAGCCAGTCCTGTTCCCTTATTAGTTGGATAGTCTCAGCACTGAAAAAGGGTTGGTTAGGTTAATATAACAAATGCTAATTAATGTTATATGCCACTTCCTGGGCTCGGTCACCTCATAAGGGCTGTGAATTAAAATGTTAGTTACCAAAAATGTGCACTACAATATTTAAAGGGGCTCTATCACCAGATCCAGATTTACGGGTTATGAGCTAAAGATATGCCTGAATAGCTTTTGAAAAGGCTATTTAGGTGCTGCTAATAGTTTGTAAAAAGACACCCCCACCTCCACCCCCTTTTTGTTAATTACCGTGGAAGTCAATATGCAAATAAGCTCGATCATGCACAGTGGGCATTCCGTGCACCCCTTAGCGTCATAACTCCTGGATGCCCACTGCTCTTCCTTGTGCCTCCAATCACGCCTCCTCCTGCTTATTCACTGCCTCCATCGTCGGTGGCTTCTATTGAAATCACGCGCGTGCGCAGTAGCGCTCCCTCCGGCATGCTACTGCGCATGCTCCAGCTCACAATGTTCTCTATGGGAAAATGGTGCTGGAGCGTGCGCAGTAGCGAGCCTGAGGGAGCGCTACTGCGCATGAGCGTGATTTCAATAGAAACCGCAGACTATGGAGGCGGTGAATAAGCAGGAGGAGGAGGGCTCCATAAAGGGGTATTCCCATGAGCATAATCATATCTATATTTGTAGATAAAAAGTTTTGCAAACATAAGTAGTGAAAAATTCTTCAGAGTTTTAAAGAGTTTCACTAATCCTCTTGGTGTAGAGTATCACCAGCCGGTAGCTTTCTGGTGTAGGTTCTCCCTCCAGTCCCTCCTCTCTACTAACCCCCCCCCAACTGCCCTGGAAATTGCCCTTATGCAGCCTGAGACTTCACCCTACACCCACTCATTTCTGTATGACCTTCTCCTGATGGCTGCCGCTGTCCCCCCCCCCCCCCCCCCACTCGGTCCTGGGACACAGACTTGGGTGTTTCTCTATCTGCTGCTGATTAGGCCCGCTGCTTTCTCCTGTTTCGCAAACTGCCGCTGCCTTGTAGCGCACAGGAGATGAATTTCAAGATCTTGACCCCCTGCTACCATTGTCTGACCCTCCTTCATAAGTTTTACCCCGCAGTTTCGGATCTCTGTTGGCGCTGTGGTTTTGCCTTGGGTTCCTTCTTCCATATTTGGTGAGAGTGTGGGGGAGATCCAGCCATTCTGGGTCTGTGTTCTCCTTATGTGAAGGTTTGTGGGTGCTCTTCTTTCCCTCATACCAGACAAGCTCTCCGTGGTGGAAAGAGACCTTCTGCGCCACTTCCTCACAGCTGCCAGGACTGTTATCTCTCGGCACTGGTGTAGCTCTGCAGCTCCTTCCCTGCTGGAGTGGCTTTAGGAATTCCACCTTATCAGGAGAATGGAGGGCCTGGTCGCGGCGGACTGTCCTGATCCGTCCAAGTTTGAAGCCCTCTGGCGGCCGTGGGTTGTGTTTCAGGAGTCCCCTGAGATCTCTGCCTTGTTTGGCTGAGCCTTCATTTTGTCCACTGCTCGGCCCTGGCTCCCCTGGGCCCTGCTTCTTTGCAGCCCTCCCTTTTCCCCTTGTGTCCTGTCTGTCTCGTCTTCCCGCTCGCCTCGTGTTTCGTTTGTGTTTTGTGCTCTTTGGTCTTTTCCCACCTCTCTCTGGTTTATGTTCTTTGTTTGACATGCTTTTAGCATTTATTTTGACTTGGTTATGTTATGCTTAATGGCTGTATTTGGGTCTTACTGTCATTCTATGGGCATAAAGCCCTCTTTATTGTGCTATGTACCTTTAATAGAAAAGTTTAATAAAATCAGATTACACTTAATTATCTTAGTGGTGACAGTCTGTTGTCTTGATTTGGTTGCCAATAGATACGACCACAAACGCAGAAACTTTTTATGGTCTGGAATTTGCCAGGAACCCAGTTATGACTTTCTTATTGTAGCTGGATTATCAAGCGGTGGCACACTACATGTATCAAAAGCTATCCGAGACACTCTAAGGAAATCATAGCTGATTTTCTGGCCTTAGAAAAGTCTCGCATTCTTGGTCGTAGCCACTTGCAAGCGATCAAGACAACAACTTGTGGATGTGGCTTGAGTGAAGCGGATGCTCTGGGGAGCAGCCCAGGCCATGTGTGTCACCTGGTGATTGGGCAATTCTGTGTCAGCTGGGAAAGGTGTGATTGAGATAGATATATATATATATATATATATATATATATATATATATATATATATATATATTAGTCCTATGAAAAAGTTTGGGCACCCCTATTAATCTTAATCATTTTTAGTTCTAAATATTTTGGTATTTGCAACAGCCATTTCAGTTTGATATATCTAATAACTGATGGACACAGTAATATTTCAGGATTGAAATGAGGTTTATTGTACTAACAGAAAATGTGCAATATGCATTAAACCAAAATTTGACCGGTGCAAAAGTATGGGCACCTCAACAGAAAAGTGACATTAATATTTAGTAGATCCTCCTTTTGCAAAGATAACAGCCTCTAGTCGCTTCCTGTAGCTTTTAATCAGTTCCTGGATCCTGGATGAAGGTATTTTGGACAAACAATTCAAGTTCAGTTAAGTTAGATGGTCGCCGAGCATGGACAGCCCGCTTCAAATCATCCCACAGATGTTCAATGATATTCAGGTCTGGGGACTGGGATGGCCATTCCAGAACATTGTAATTGTTCCTCTGCATGAATGCCTGAGGATTTGGAGCGGTGTTTTGGATCATTGTCTTGCTGAAATATCCATCCCCGGCGTAACTTCAACTTCGTCACTGAGTCTTGAACATTATTCTCAAGAATCTGCTGATACTGAGTGGAATCCATGCGACCCTCAACTTTAACAAGATTCCCGGTGCCGGCATTGGCCACACAGCCCCAAAGCATGATGGAACCTCCACCAAATTTTACAGTGGGTAGCAAGTGTTTTTCTTGGAATGCTGTTTCTTTTTGGACGCCATGCATAACGCCTTTTTTTATAACCAAACAACTCAATCTTTGTTTCCAAAATGAAGTTGGCTTCTCCAAATGTGCTTTTGCATACCTCAGGCAACTCTATTTGTGGCGTACGTGCAAAAACGGCTTCTTTCTCATCACTCTCCCATACAGCTTCTCCTTGTGCAAAGTGCGCTGTATAGTTGACCGATGCACAGTGACACCATCTGCAGCAAGATGATGCTGCAGCTCTTTGGAGGTGGTCTGTGGATTGTCCTTGACTGTTCTCACCATTCTTCTTCTCTGCCTTTCTGATATTTTTCTTGGCCTGCCACTTCTGGGCTTAACAAGAACTGTCCCTGTGGTCTTCCATTTCCTTACTATGTTCCTCACAGTGGAAACTGACAGGTTAAATCTCTGAGACGACAACTTTTTGTATCCTTCCCCTGAACAACTATGTTGAACAATCTTTGTTTTCAGATCATTTGAGAGCGGGCTGTCCATGTTCGGCGACCATCAAACTTAACTGAACTTGAATTGTTTTGTAGAAAGAAATGGTCCAAAATACCTTCATCCAGGATCCAGGAACTGATTAAAAGCTACAGGAAGCAACTAGAGGCTGTTATCTTTGCAAAAGGAGGATGTACTAAATATTAATGTCACTTTTCTGTTGAGGTGCCCATATTTTTGCACCGGTCAAATTTTGGTTTAATGCATATTGCGCATTTTCTGTTAGTACAATAAACCTCATTTCAATCCTGAAATATTACTGTGTCCATCAGTTATTAGATATATCAAACTGAAATAGCTGCTGCAAACACCAAAATATTTAGAACTAAAAATGATTAAGATTAATAGGGGTGCCCAAACTTTTTCATAGGACTGTGTGTGTGTGTGTGTGTGTGTGTGTGTGTATGTATATATATATATATATATATATATATATACATACATACATACATACATACATACATACATACATACATACATACATACATACGCGTGGTTCGCATATTAGCTAGCTGGCATCGGATGCAGTCACATTATACCACCAATGCTACATGGTGTTGGCCATTTGTATATCCCCAGCAGTTTTTGTGCATTTATCTTCTCCACTGTGGTTGCTGCCATTTATCTTGCTTTGTGGGAACATTACACTCACTATGTTTTGTTTGAGAGGACAGTACGTTGATATGGCGATACACTTGTATAGTTATCCCTCTTGTGCTATTGTAGCACCTAATTTGTCCTTACCCGGTGAGTTGTTTTTTTTTTTTAATGTGATATTTATACACTGTTTTTTTTTATTTATATTATGTTAAGTCCATTTTTTACATTTATTTGGTCCTTTCTACCTTTTCTCTGATTTTATTCAAGTAGGAGTGGTGTTATAACTAGCTTTGTATATTACCACATCATGGACCTGCCATTTTTATTCTTCCAGCTTGGATTAAGCAAAGCACAGTTCAAAACACCATCAACAACAGTGGGTGTAAGAAGGAACACCTCCTCCTCCTCATCCTCCCATTCTAGCATGAATGCTAGTCTTAACTCCAGCCTGTCCTTCTCTCCACCTGCAGTTACTGGTAAGTAGCATTTCACAATGTGTATTGGAAGTGCCAGTCATGTTTGTTGCACAGTGCTCTCTGGGTTTGCTAAGAATTTAGATATGATTCTTTTGCTTTTCAGCTAAGCTCAATTCATCTATCAACACCTCAGTGAACACGTTAGTCACCAGTTCACGACTAAAGCCAAACACAAACCGCCTTGCACTTGTCCGCCCTATTGGTGGCTTGGGATCATCTCTGAAAAACCCCACTGACTTATCTAGAAGTAATCTAAAGCCAGGTACAGAAGCAAAACCTTTTGGTAATAAACCTGCTTCAGTGTCTATTACCCAACAACATACTCCATCTGGCAAGATTCATAGACAAACATCTGCACCTAATTTGCAAAGATTGCCTCCACCAACTAAAACTGAAAGTGCTGTAAAAGGAACAATTGCCAAACCTCAGGCAAGGGTAATGCCTACCCCAACAAATAGACTAAAGCTTCCACAAAAGCAGGAAGGTAAGGACTTCCTTATAATCTCATGTCTGAGATGCATTATTTTTTTGTTTTTCTTTAAGTCTCTTGATCAATAATCTTGAATGCATATTTTTATGTAGGATTGTCACCTGATCGGGCTATAGGAAAGTCTATTAAACCAACACGGTTACTGTCTTGTGGTGAAATCGGAAGGTAATATGAGGCTGAGATGTAAGACAAAATGCACGCATTAACAATTTAAAATTGGATTATTGTGAATATATCAGTTCAGAGCTTTCTCAAGAAAATTAGAACATATATGACTGCCATAATTTACAAATGTATGAGGCTGTGCAACATTCAAGGTATGAGGGCCCCAAAAATAGACTGTTCCACACCTAAAAGCTGCAATAAAACTTTAAGGCTGGGGCCCCACGGACCGGAAACGCCGCGATTTGCCCGCAGCAGAGATGCTGCGGGAAAAATCGCAGCGTTGTACAGTGCATGCAAAGTGGATGGGATTCATGTGAATCTCATCCCCACTTTGCGGCAAAGATCGCAGCACGGACATGCTGCAATTTGCAAAGCCGTTGCGGCTTTGCAAATCGCAGCATGTCAATTATCTACGGAAACACCAGCGGCTTTCCCGTAGATATAATGTTAAGAGAGTCCGCAGAGCAAAACTCTGCGAACCTTCTCTTTAAAAGCGCAGCGGAAAGAACCGCAATGCGTTCCCGTGGGGCCTTAGCCTAAAGGAGATTTCCCATCTAATAACAAAAGAGCCACTCTATTAATTGAACTGTTGAGTGCACAGGTGGAAAACTCCCAAAAAATTTTAAGACACCCAGTTCTTGAGACTAACCACAAATCTTAATAAACTGATTAAAATATATGGAATACAAAAATATGAAACCAAATGGCAATACATTACATAATCTTATAACAATACAAAATTAAGAAATCCGTATAATTGATGTTTGCTACCAGTCTGGGAAAGAGGGGTACAAGAGCAAATCTGTTAAAACTGATAGATGGCATCATAGAGACTTTATGGGATTATTATTATTATTTTTTTAATTAAAAAAAAAAATGCTAGTAATTTTGGATACTATTGGTGTTCTACTTCTGGGGTTCCCATCTATCCAGATAACATAGAAATAAGTTATAAGTTGAGTGCCTTTTTGACAGCTATGTTTTTCAGCACTATTGGGCCATCAATGGTGTACACCAGGGGTAGGGAACGTACGGCTCTCCACCTGTTGCAAGACTACAACTCCCAGCATGCATACTGTCTCTGCTGTTCTTGGAACTCCCATGGAAGTGAATGGAGCATGATGGGAGTTGTAGTTTCACAGCAGCTGGAGAGCCGAAGGTTCCCTACCCCTGGTGTACACCCACTGTATTCTTGCTCATGCAGATATATACACCTGCGCCTGTGTCCGCTTTAGCCAATCCTGTCAGTTTCCGTCTTCTGCCCAGATGTTTTTTAAGCTGGACACAGTCAAACATGCAGGAATTTGTGTCCAGTTAAAAAAAAAAAAAAAAAAACTGTTTCGCCACAGAGAGACTCAACACTCACGGGCGGTCACTTTGCAATCCCATTCACTTGAAAGAGTTTGAAAACTGACTGCCAGTTTTCCGTCTCCTGTCCACTTTCTCGGGCAGAAGACAGAAACCCTCAAAGTGGAGACGGGCACAGGTGTGAACCCGCCCTAAACCAGCCAGTAGAAATAAACTTTTATTTTTTACTTTCTCTAGTGGCATTGCTCAAAGCACTCCATTGGGAGCAACAAAAGGAATCGCAACCAATTCTAATATAGCATTTAGGAGTATATCTGCTACTCCGAACTCAAAACAGGTGTCTTCCCTGCCAACACCTGTCAGCCGCAGAACATCTGGACTTGTAACACCAAGAACTATCCCAAGGCCCATTTCTTCTTTGAGACCGGTAACAGATGTCCAAGCATCCACCAGATCTGTGATAAAGTTTTCTGCTGGGTAAATGGATAAAATTTCTATATATCTAAATCTATTCTTTGTTTTCTATATATTTTTTTTTTTTATTCTAATATATAAAAGTTTGAAAAGGCAGTTATTAATAGGGCAGAACCAGTCATTAAAGACCTTTCATGTCATCAGATGTGTGGTATTGCATACCACTAGAAAGCAGGCAATGCACTGAATTCATCACAGCCTAGCGATGACTCGAGCTATAAGATCTGCCTTTCCAACAGTGGGGAGATATGTGCCAAGACAGGTGCAACGCTTTCCACATTCCCACCCACTTGTAAAGCACCAGGTTTAAAAAAATCCTTTATATTGTTTAAAAGTGAGGAAAAAAAATATAAACACTAGAAAAGCGATGCCCAAACAATCGCAAGCTGGCAAACAAACCAAATGGAGGGCAAGAACAATCAGCATGACAAGGTGTGAGACGCTCACTCATATTAATACTCCATGAGAGGTAGATGTAGAAGCAAGAAGTTAGTTGGTTGGAAGGGGGTGTTGCACAGAGAACAAGCAAAGTGTGTGTGTGTGTGTGTGTGTGTGTGAAGGGGGGGGTCCAGTGGCCCTGCCGTTGGTGGCAAAGTTCATAGAGTACAGCTCAGCTAACAAGATCTCTAGAGTCCTGCACGCTTTGGAAAAGGATCCATGTCATCCAAGCTTAAATGAAGGACTTGTACGTATTCCAAAGGCATGCCCTGGATTTCCTCCACATTGCGGATCCAATGAAGGGGCACCTTGAAGAGGTGGATGTGAAGACTCTGTGCAGTGTAGATGGGATATGGTACCATATGGTTGAGGGTTTAGAACCTGCTGCTTGATATTTGCATGCAATGGGGGTGTACATCTTACCCAGACTACTAAGGTGGGTGAGATGAGAAAACTCCAGAAGGAATGTTTGTTCTCAGAAGACAACTTTTGTCTGCTGAGCATTTTGGTAAATGCTCAGTATTGGGCTGGATTTTTAGGAATGGCAGGTAGGTTGGTAGTGGGACCTGTCATTCCACCCCCCCTCCAGTCCACACTTTGGGGATGTTTCGGCAGTGACTCAGCTGCAGAGAGCCTGCTCATCAAGGGAGGCTTAAGAAGCCAGCTCCAGCAGCAGACTGGGGGCAGAGCTTGGCTGGAGAGCAAACAGAGAGGTCATATTTTTGGAGTTGTGTCCTGAATGATTCTACTGGCTTTTGGATTTCTGTTATTTTAGGTGAGGTAACCTATTCTATGTTTAGTTAGAGCCTAGCCGGGCAGGGATTTATTTTTGTATTGTTTCCTTTTGTTGCTGCACTACCTTTTAGACTGAAAATAAATTCTACCTTTGTTTTGGACTAAAGAAACTGGACTTTTGTGTCTATGCCACCCCACCTAGCAACCCCAGACCCTGACAAAAATAAATAAATAAATAATATCACACTTTATACTGTACTTCAGCAGCTGACATGTTTTTACTTACTACCATATAAAGATATACAAGATAAAACTTGTTTCTAGGTCTGCAGAATCTGAACTGGAGAAGACTGAAGTTGCTAAAAGTCCATGCTCTCCTATTGAGGAAGACCATGCTGCTGCTTCTACAATCTGCTGCTCCTTAAACTTTTCTCCAGAAAGCAAACCTGAAATTGTGGCACCAAGTGAGGAGAAACAGACCGTAAATGAAAAACCATCAGAGGTAACATTTTCAACACTTATATATGTATGATTTTTGTCCATTCCTGCATTTTGGTTAAATGTATGTATTTATTTATGTAGGTTTTGTTGATTGACATTGAGGTGGACAAAGCAAATATGAAAGTGAGAAAGCCATCATCTGACACTGAGAGCCAACCTCTTATTGACCTTTCCAACACCCCAGAATTTAACAAGAGACTTGTACCTCTCAAGCCAGCCAATATTGGACAGGTAAGATTGCTTAGTCAGTTTGTTGGCTCCAGATTACTTTCCAGTTCCTTTAAATGGAAATGCTGTGGGTAGAAAGACTTCATTTCATGAGTTAAATGTAATTTCCCTGCTTTGTTGGCACTAGTAACTACTTTGATCTGCTCAGGAAATTCCTTTATGGCTCCTGCTGGAAAATAATGGCTATAATAAATCATATTGTGCTAAACAATGTGGCATCTAGTTACATAGTTAATACACTTCTAACATTAGTCCAATAGCCAAAGAACTCCAGTTAACAACTTTTCACGAAAAAATAGTACATTTGAGAAACACCGTAACATATCAAATAAAAATGCTTCATTCTCTATTTTATTAAAGGGATCCTATCACTCAGACAATTTTTTTTTTTTTTTTTTTTTTTTTTTTTATTTCCTAGGTACAATGTCGGAATAGCCTTAAAGAGGACCCTTCATGGGTTTGGGCACAGGCAGTTCTATAAACTACTGGAACGCCCCCTCCCTCTGCTCACAGTGCTTGTCCATAGAGGAGTATTATCATGAGGGGAGGGGGGTGTTCCTCCCCGCTCACACAGTACAGCGCGATAGGCACTGATGTGGAGAAAGACGTTCCTGACACTGTCAGGAACGCCCTTCTGACTGTAAAGAGCTATGGTACCGGGACCGATAGCTCTTAACCCAGGGCACAGATCGGGAAAGCAGACAGTGCGCTGAATTCAGCGCACTGTCAGCTTTCCGGCAGTATATAGAACTGCCTGTGGGCAAAATGGTGAAAGGTCCTCTTTAACCCCTTCCCGACATTCGCCGTAATAGTACGGCGCTGCAGGGAAGGGCTTCCCGCAAACCGCCGTACTATTACTGCGGATGCATGGTGCGCACACAGAAACTGTGTGCGCACCATGCACAGCGGGTGTCAGCCTTAATATACGGCTGACAATGCCCCGTAACACCCGCGGTCGGAACCGGGTCCGATCGCGGGTGTTAACCCCTGAGATGCCGGTGATCAACATGACCACCGGCACCTCCGGGGTTACAGTGTCATATGGTGCCGATCGGCACCCCCTGCGCCGGTTTCGGGGGGTGCCGGTGTTCGTAGGGGGCAGCCCGGGGTCTGATCAGTGACCCCGGGTCTGCCCCTTCACTTACCCCGTCCTCGCGCCTGGCCGATCCTGCCATAAATGAAGCTGTCAGCCTGTGCGTCTACACAGGCTGACAGCTTCCTATACTCTGCAATACACGTGTAACACGTGTATTGCAGCGTATCTTTATTGAAGCAGTGATCAGCCGATCACTGCTTCAATCCCCCATGGGGACAGAAAAAAAAAGTGAAAAAAAAAAAAAGTCAAAATAAAAAAGTTTAAATAAGTTTAAAATAAATTATAAATAAATAAAGCCCCAAAAATCCCTTTTTCCCCATATAAAATGTTTTATGTAAAATAAAGAAAAATAGAAGAAAACATTACATATTTGGTATCGCCGCGTCCGTAATAACCTGAACAATAAAATTAAAACATTATTTAACCCGAACGGCGAATGTCGTAAAAAAAAAACGTAGAAAACCGCACAAAATAATGATTATTCACCACCTTTCTCTTACAAAATGTTCAATAAAAAGTAATCAAATGGTCAGATGAAAACCAAAATGGTACCAATAAAAAGGTGTTCCCGCAAAAAATAAGCCCTCAACCAGCTCTGTCTAGCGAAAAATAAAAACGTTATGCCTTTCAGAAGATGGCGATGCAAAAACAATAGATTTTTTTTCCCTGAATTGAATTCTATTCTGCACAAATAGCAACGCATTAAAAAATCATATAAATGAGGTATCGCCGTAACCGTACCGACCCGCAGAATAAAGGTAACATGTTACTTACAGTCCTATGAAAAAGTATGGGCACCCCTATTAATCATTTTTAGTTCTAAATATTTTGGTGTTTGCAACAGCCATTTCAGTTTGATATATCTAATAACTGATGGACACAGTAATATTTCAGGATTGAAATGAGGTTTATTGTACTAACAGAAAATGCGCAATATGCATTAAACCAAAATTTGACCGGTGCAAAAAATATGGGCACCTCAACAGAAAAGTGACATTAATATTTAGTACATCCTCCTTTTGCAAAGATAACAGCCTCTAGTCGCTTCCTGTAGCTTTTAATCAGTTCCTGGATGAAGGTATTTTGGACCATTTCTTTCTACAAAACAATTCAAGTTCAGTTAAGTTTGATGGTCGCCGAACATGGACAGCCCGCTCTCAAATGATCTGAAAACAAAGATTGTTCAACATAGTTGTTCAGGGGAAGGATACAAAACGTTGTCTCAGAGATTTAACCTGTCAGTTTCCACTGTGAGGAACATAGTAAGGAAATGGAAGACCACAGGGACAGTTCTTGTTAAGCCCAGAAGTGGCAGGCCAAGAAAAATATCAGAAAGGCAGAGAAGAAGAATGGTGAGAACAGTCAAGGACAATCCACAGACCACCTCCAAAGAGCTGCAGCATCATCTTGCTGCAGATGGTGTCACTGTGCATCGGTCAACTATACAGCGCACTTTGCACAAATAGAAGCTGTATGGGAGAGTGATGAGAAAGAAGCCGTTTCTGCACGTACGCCACAAATAGAGTTGCCTGAGGTATGCAAAAGCACATTTGGACAAGGCAGCTTCATTTTGGAAACAAAAATTGAGTTGTTTGGTTATAAAAAAAGGCGTTATGCATGGCGTCCAAAAAGAAACAGCATTCCAAGAAAAACACATGCTACCCACTGTAAAATTTGGTGGAGGTTCCATCATGCTTTGGGGCTGTGTGGCCAATGCCGGCATCGGGAATCTTGTTAAAGTTGAGGGTCGCATGGATTCCACTCAGTATCAGCAGATTCTTGAGAATAATGTTCAAGACTCAGTGACGAAGTTGAAGTTACGCCGGGGATGGATATTTCAGCAAGACAATGATCCAAAACACCGCTCCAAATCCTCAGGCATTCATGCAGAGGAACAATTACAATGTTCTGGAATGGCCATCCCAGTCCCCAGACCTGAATATCATTGAACATCTGTGGGATGATTTGAAGCGGGCTGTCCATGCTCGGCGACCATCTAACTTAACTGAACTTGAATTGTTTGTCCAAAATACCTTTATCCAGGATCCAGGAACTGATTAAAAGCTACAGGAAGCGACTAGAGGCTGTTATCTTTGCAAAAGGAGGATGTACAATAAACCTCATTTCAATCCTGAAATATTACTGTGTCCATCAGTTATTAGATATATCAAACTGAAATGGCTGTTGAAAACACCAAAATATTTAGAACTAAAAATGATTAAGATTAATAGGGGTGCCCAAACTTTTTCATAGGACTGTATGCTGTACGCTGCACGGGAAAAAAAAAATGCTAAAAAGCAATGCTAGAATTGATGTTTCCTTTTACATCCCACCCAGAAAGAGTTAATAAAATGTAGTCAATAAGTTACAGGCCCCAAAATGGTGGCATTGAAAAGTACATCTAATACCGCAAACACCAAGCCCTCATATGGCCACATTGCCAGAAGATAAAAATAAAAATCTAGCTTGTACAATGTGAAGACAAAAACCCCAAAAGTCGCCAAATCATTAGGACATAAGTGGCTGCGACTAGAAGACTAGAAGGAAATGTGTAAGCGGTGCGAGCGTTTTCAGGGGACCCCCCATATTTAGAGCTTATGAGAGATAATACAGCAGCGCTGATCCCCCAGAATGCCCCTCTTCCCTGTCCATGTCATAGGAGCTAGTGGGAAAATAGAATGGGATTTAGTGTACCCAATTTACTCCGCACAGCTTACATATTCACTTTGGGGTTATTAATGCTGACTACATCACTTGATAAATTCTTTGAGGGGTGCGGTTTTCAAAATGGGGTCACTTTCTAGAGGTTTCCACTGTTTGACACCTCAAGGGCTTTGTAAATGCGACATGGTTCCTGAAAATGATCACAGCAAGCTCTGCCCTCTAAAAGCTCTTTGTCGCGCCTTCCCTTCTGCGTCTCGCTGAGCGTCCATATATTAGTTTACACCCACAAGTGGGGTACTATGGTAGTCGGGAGAACTTGCCTAACAAATTGTGGGATGCGTTTTCTCCTTTAACCCCTTGTGAATGTGCAAATTCTAGGGCTAAACGAAAATATTAGTAAAATAAATTCAAATTTGAAAATTTCACCTCCATTTTGTTAAGCACTTATAGGGTTAAATTACTAAGTATATGTTGTTTTGGCTTATATAAGGGGTGCAGTTTTGAAAATGGGGTGATTTATGGGGGGCTTTAATACAAGGGTCTTTCAAAACCCCTTCATAACTGGATTAGGCTGTTTAAAAAATGGGTTTTGGAAATTTCTTGAAAATTTTGAATATTGTTGTTTCACTTGTAAATCTTATAATGTCCGTAAAAATTAAAAGGGTGACTAAAGTTTGATGCCGACATAAAGCAGAGATCTGGGACCTGAGATTTATGATATAATTTTGGCGGTCTGACTATCTGTATGTAATGCACATCATTTCAAACTTTATAAAATGCATATTTTTCAAAATTTCCACCAAATTTCCAATTTTTTTATAATTAAACACAAAACCTATGAACCAAAATTTACCACTAACATGAAGTACAATGTGTTACGAAAAAACAATCTTAAAATCACTTTGGTAAGTTAAAGCGTTCCAAAGTTATTGCCACATAAAGTGACACATGTCAGTTTTGAAAAATCGAGCTTGGTCAGGAAGTCAAAAAGTGCCATCGGCGGGAAGGGGTTAAAACAAAGATTTCACAGAAGGGAAACAAAAGCTGCTTCTAAAGTATATAAAACTTATTGACGCTATTTGTAGGAGTAATGTTTAGCTCATGGAGGATTTCCCTGACTGATGCATACAATACAGTTGTTAGCAGCACTAGACTGGGAATGGGTTCTCTGCAATAATTAATTAATGGATACCACCTTGTTGCATCCAAAATATATTAGAACTTTATACTATTTATTGAGATGGTTACCTTGCCACTCTCATAAAGTTCCTGACTAGTCATAGAGACATATAATTAGTCGTATATGATTGTTGAACTAATTTAATGGCTCCATGTATAGACTTAACTGTCAAATAGCACTAAAAGATTTACCCTGTTTTTAATGTATGATTATAGGGACTTCATTATCAGATCAAAGTGTGTGTGAGTAATCATACATTTTCACACCAGTGATGGCAAGTTTAAGGGCCCTATCACATGCCTCGTTCTATCTATGGAAAACAGACCATGTGTGGACTGGGCTGTGCTTGGCAGTGTGCATAGGAGTCACTGCGTCATATTGCTTTCCGTTCATTGCTGTAGCAATTGGCCAGTTCGGGAGCTCACAGCATCATAATGGACTATTATGTAGTGACTCCTACACACATGGTAGACTTCAGTCCAGGAGATACTTCCCACACATGGACCATTTTCCACATTCTGGACGTGGCCATGCTTCAGCTCTGTCTCATTCAAATAAATGGGGCTGAATTGGACACGAGCGTCTTCATCACATAGTATTTGTGCTTTAGTCTCCAAGTGCCATAGCCTCTTGAAATTACCAAGTGGTGTGGATGTCAGATGTTGGACCCTTGTTAAACTTAATATTGATCACCTACTTATAACCTATGGCCTATAACGTGAATCACTGAAGGGCTATAAAGGATTCTTCATGACTAGATGTTGTATAACCTTTTTCTTTTTTTCTCTTTCCAGCTGATTGATCTGAGCTCACCACTTATTAAGCTGAGTCCTACAGGGGACAAAGAAAATATTGACTATGATTCTCCTCTGTTAAAGTTCTAAAGCTGTCATCTCTGTCGGAAGACTATTGGATTGGTCCATAAATACTTTGTGCAAAAATGAGTAAACTGAGATATTGCCCATAAGGACGTGGATTTGCGAGTTATTTCTCCAGTACAATGCAACTGACAATTTACTGATTTCATATGCCGATGTAGCAGAGTTAATCTGAAGAGCCGCAGCAAGGTATCTTATAAGAGAAAGTAGCAAAACCAATGAAAAGTCTTTGAGGTTTTTTTTTTTCATTGGTTTTATGGTCTTTTGTGCTAAGATACCATGCTGCTGTAGTTTAAACAGTTTGCAGAAACTTAGTTTCTCTGCTAAATCTGCAGTTTAAGATCCCATTTTGGTTGTAAATGTAAACTTTTACTAACTACTTGTATTTAAACTGTCATGGCTCAGACATTAGATGTCCCTTATACAAAACGCATCTGTAAGATTCTCCTGCATCACCCGTTGCATTAAAAAATAATATACAGATATGGTAAATATACTTCTAACTCAGAACAATCTAAGCTTGTGCTACATTGACATTGTATTGATAAATCACTTTAAGACTAAGGCCCCAAGAAGTGGGCACTGAAAAGCACTGTGGGAAAAACCATAGTGCTTTTCAGAGTCCGCAGAGTTTTGCTCTGCGTACTCTGCTTTAGTTATAACTATAGGGAAACCGCCAGCATTTCTGTAGTTATAATTGACATGCTGCAATTTCCAAAACCGCGACTGTTTTGGAAATCAGCATTTCCGCTGCAGGTATTTTTCTGCAGTGTGTGGATAGGACTTGCTAGAATCCTATCCATTTAGCAGGGACTGTAAAATTCTGCAGTTTTTGCTGCTGGGGCTCCAGCTTACAGTGGACTTGTCACTACTCCTGATGGGTCTGTTTTAGTTATTGGTAATGTCACGGGCAATGTAACCTTTCTGGAGCATTCTGGTGCTAGCATGCTGCATTGTGCAGATCTTCCTGGAAATTGATGTAAAATCCTTGTCAGTGGGCTGTGACAGTTCTACTTGGTCCAATCGGTGCAAACCCAGTGGACAATTTATTCATGCATTTCCAGGAAGTATAACACCACTCTCTCTTGATGCTCCAGAAATGTAACTTCACAGGGAATTCTGGAATTTACTAAATACACCAGGTCCTCTGACTGTCAATATAGACTTGTAGTACACATGGGGAAAAAAAAAAAAAGAAAAAAATTGTTCTAAAAGTATGTCTCTGAACATAAGGTACCTTTTAGATGTTTTATGTATGTTGTACATGTTAAAAGAATGGAATGTAAAGAAATGATCAGTACTTGATTCTGTGTAAATGTTGTATAATTAAAGACTTATTATATAAAAAAAAAATTTTTTCCATCTATTATAGAAATAGTATTAAGGGGAATGTTAGACAGATATGTATGACCTTTTTTCTACCAACCATCATACATTGACCATAAGCCTTAGATCATCAATGTAATATCCAGCAGAAATACTTCATGTAACTAAACCTTCGGATTTATGATTTTCTGACAGTATCTGTCATTAATACATTTTGTAATATACTTTAATACTCCTTTCTGTGAATACCTGTATTTTTTTCGCTCTTTCCCTGCTTCTGTAGCGAGAGCTTTTCTTGTCTCTCACTGAATGTAAGGGTCCGTTCACATGATGTAACATGCCTTTGATTCTGACATGCAAACTCGTGTCAGTCAGCGCTGCAAAACAGAATCCCCTTGACTTCAATGGGTTCTGTTTAGCACACGTAACACATTGAAATAAATGGGTTAAAAAGCCTCCCATTGATTTCAATGTGTCACACGCACTAAGGTAGCCTTCACACGCAGTAAACGCTCCGCTCACTCTGAACGTAAACTCGTTCAGAATGAGCGTCGATAAAACAGATCCCATTGATTTATATGGGTGCCGGCATATGTGCGCTACCCATTGAAATCAATGAGAGGCTTTTTTACCTATTGCTTTCAATTTGATACACGCGTATCACATTGAAAGCAATAGGTAAAAAAGCTTTCCATTGAGTTCAATGGGTAGCGTGTGTAAGACCAAACCCATTGAAGTCAATGGGATTCTGTTTTGCAGCGCTGACTCTGAAACAAGTTTACGTGTCAGAATCAACGGCGCATTACATCTTGTGAACGGACCCTAACTGTGTATGGGCTATCTAGTACAGAAAATGAGGGTATGGGGAGAGTCACTTGAAACAGTTATACAGTGTTGGCCAAAAGTATTGGCACCCCTGCAGTTCTGTCAGATAATACTCAGTTTCTTCCAGAAAATGATTGCAAGCACAAACTCTTTTGTATTAATATCTTCATTTATTTTGCCTGCAATGAAAAAAGAGAATGAAAGAAAAAAAAAGTCAAATCATTGATCATTTTACACAAAACTCCAAAAATGGGCCAGACAAAAGTATTGGCACCCTCAGCCTAATACTTGGTAGCACAACCTTTAGACAAAATAACTGCGAACAACCGCTTCCGGTAACCATCAATGAGTTTCTTACAATGCTCTGCTGGAATTTTAGACCATTCCTCTTTGGCAAACTGCTCCAGGTCCCTGAGATTTGAAGAGTGCCTTCTCCAAACTGCCATCAAGAGATCTCTCCACAGGTGTTCTATGGGATTCAGGTCTGGACTCATTGCTGGCCACTTTAGAAGTCTCCAGTGCTTTCTCTCAAACCATTTTCTAGTGGTTTTTGAAGTGTGTTTTGGGTTATTGTCCTGCTGGAAGACCCATGACTAGAGATGAGCGAACACTAAAATGTTCGAGGTTCGAAATTCGATTCGAACAGCCGCTCAATGTTCGTGTGTTCGAACGGGTTTCGAACCCCATTATAGTCTATGGGGAACAGATACTCGTTAAGGGGGAAACCCAAATCCGTGTCTGGAGGGTCACCAAGTCCACTATGACACCCCAGGAAATGATGCCAACACCTCTGGAATGACACTGGGACAGCAGGGGAAGCATGTCTGGGGGCATCTAACACACCAAAGACCCTCTATTACCCCAACATCACAGCCTAACAACTACACACTTTACACACTCAATACCACCTCTCTGACAGTAGGAAAACACCTTGAAACATGTGTATTTGGCACTTGCAGTGAGGAGAGCTTGTCACCAGCAGTGAATTTGGCCCTTGTAGTAAGTTGAGGTTGGCACCAACATTTGTTTTGAAAATCAGGGTGGATTGAGCCTCTAACCAGCAGAGTTTGGGCAAATTCATGGTGGAGGGAGCCTCTAAAAACCCCAGTTTGGACCAATTCATGGTGGAGGGAGACTCTAAAAACCCCAGTTTGGACCAATTCATGGTGGAGGGAGACTCTAAAAACCCCAGTTTGGACCAATTCATGGTGGAGGGAGCCTCTAAAAACCCCAGTTTGGACCAATTCATGGTGGAGGGAGCCTCTAACCAGCCCAGTTTGGACCAATTAATGGTGGAGGGAGCCTCTAAACAGCCAAGTTTTGGGAAATTCATGGTGGAGGGAGCCTCTAACCAGCCCAGTTTGGACCAATTCATGGTGGAGGGAGCCTCTAACCAGCCCAGTTTGGACCAATTCATGGTGGAGGGAGCCTCTAAACAGCCCAGTTTGGGCAAATTCATGGTGGAGGGAGCCTCTAAAAAACCCAGTTTGGACCAATTCATGGTGGAGGGAGCCTCTAATTAGCCCAGTTTGGACCAATTAATTGTGGAGGGAGCCTCTAACCAGCCCAGTTTGGACCAATTAATGGTGGAGGGAGCCTCTAACCAGCCCAGTTTGGACCAATTAATGGTGGAGGGAGCCTCTAAACAGCCAAGTTTTGGGAAATTCATGGTGGAGGGAGCCTCTAACCAGCCCAGTTTGGACCAATTCATGGTGGAGGGAGCCTCTAAACAGCCCAGTTTGGGCAAATTCATGGTGGAGGGAGCCTCTAAACAGCCCAGTTTGGGCAAATTCATGGTGGAGGGAGCCTCTAACCAGCCCAGTTTGGACCAATTAATGGTGGAGGGAGCCTCTAAACAGCCAAGTTTTGGGAAATTCATGGTGGAGGGAGCCTCTAACCAGCCCAGTTTGGACCAATTCATGGTGGAGGGAGCCTCTAAACATCCCAGTTTGGGCAAATTCATGGTGGAGGGAGCCTCTAAACAGCCCAGTTTGGGCAAATTCATGGTGGAGGGAGCCTCTAACCAGCCCAGTTTGGACCAATTAATGGTGGAGGGAGCCTCTAAACAGCCAAGTTTTGGGAAATTCATGGTGGAGGGAGCCTCTAACCAGCCCAGTTTGGACCAATTCATGGTGGAGGGAGCCTCTAAACAGCCCAGTTTGGGCAAATTCATGGTGGAGGGAGCCTCTAAACAGCCCAGTTTGGGCAAATTCATGGTGGAGGGAGCCTCTAACCAGCCCAGTTTGGACCAATTAATGGTGGAGGGAGCCTCTAAACAGCCAAGTTTTGGGAAATTCATGGTGGAGGGAGCCTCTAACCAGCCCAGTTTGGACCAATTAATGGTGGAGGGAGCCTCTAACCAGCCCAGTTTGGACCAATTAATGGTGGAGGGAGCCTCTAACCAGCCCAGTTTGGACCAATTAATGGTGGAGGGAGCCTCTAAACAGCCAAGTTTTGGGAAATTCATGGTGGAGGGAGCCTCTAACCAGCCCAGTTTGGACCAATTCATGGTGGAGGGAGCCTCTAAACAGCCCAGTTTGGGCAAATTCATGGTGGAGGGAGCCTCTAAACAGCCCAGTTTGGGCAAATTCATGGTGGAGGGAGCCTCTAACCAGCCCAGTTTGGACCAATTAATGGTGGAGGGAGCCTCTAAACAGCCAAGTTTTGGGAAATTCATGGTGGAGGGAGCCTCTAACCAGCCCAGTTTGGACCAATTAATGGTGGAGGGAGCCTCTAACCAGCCCAGTTTGGACCAATTAATGGTGGAGGGAGCCTCTAACCAGCCCAGTTTGGACCAATTAATGGTGGAGGGAGCCTCTAAACAGCCAAGTTTTGGGAAATTCATGGTGGAGGGAGCCTCTAACCAGCCCAGTTTGGACCAATTCATGGTGGAGGGAGCCTCTAACCACCCCAGTTTGGACCAATTCATGGTGGAGGGAGCCTCTAAACAGCCCAGTTTGGGCAAATTCATGGTGGAGGGAGCCTCTAACCAGCCCAGTTTGGACCAATTAATGGTGGAGGGAGCCTCTAAACAGCCAAGTTTTGGGAAATTCGTGGTGGAGGGAGCCTCTAACCAGCCCAGTTTGGACCAATTCATGGTGGAGGGAGCCTCTAAACAGCCAAGTTTTGGGAAATTCATGGTGGAGGGAGCCTCTAAAAAACCCAGTTTGGACCAATTCATGGTGGAGGGAGCCTCTAATTAGCCCAGTTTGGACCAATTAATTGTGGAGGGAGCCTCTAACCAGCCCAGTTTGGACCAATTAATGGTGGAGGGAGCCTCTAACCACCCCAGTTTGGGCAAATTCATGGTGGAGGGAGCCTCTAACCAGCCCAGTTTGGACCAATTAATGGTGGAGGGAGCCTCTAAACAGCCAAGTTTTGGGAAATTCATGGTGGAGGGAGCCTCTAACCAGCCCAGTTTGGACCAATTCATGGTGGAGGGAGCCTCTAAACAGCCCAGTTTGGGCAAATTCATGGTGGAGGGAGCCTCTAAACAGCCCAGTTTGGGCAAATTCATGGTGGAGGGAGCCTCTAACCAGCCCAGTTTGGACCAATTAATGGTGGAGGGAGCCTCTAAACAGCCAAGTTTTGGGAAATTCATGGTGGAGGGAGCCTCTAACCAGCCCAGTTTGGACCAATTAATGGTGGAGGGAGCCTCTAACCACCCCAGTTTGGGCAAATTCATGGTGGAGGGAGCCTCTAACCAGCCCAGTTTGGACCAATTAATGGTGGAGGGAGCCTCTAAACAGCCAAGTTTTGGGAAATTCATGGTGGAGGGAGCCTCTAACCAGCCCAGTTTGGACCAATTCATGGTGGAGGGAGCCTCTAAACAGCCCAGTTTGGGCAAATTCATGGTGGAGGGAGCCTCTAAACAGCCAAGTTTTGGGAAATTCATGGTGGAGGGAGCCTCTAACCAGCCCAGTTTGGACCAATTCATGGTGGAGGGAGCCTCTAAAAACCCCAGTTTGGACCAATTCATGGTGGAGGGAGCCTCTAAACAGCCCAGTTTGGGCAAATTCATGGTGGAGGGAGCCTCTAACCAGCAGAGTTGGTGGAAATCAGGGTGGAGGGAGCCTCTAACCAGCAGAGTTGGGGGAAATCAGGGTGGAGGGAGCCTAGTATTAGCAGAATTGTGCAACGCTTATGGTGGATGAGTATGAGGATGCGGAGGAATTGGAGAGGTTGAGTACAGACATGGAGTTTCATGTTGGGGTGCTTTACACAGGTGGGCACAAAAATGACGGCTCTACCCAGTGGTGGTTCATTTTTATCAAAGTGAGCCGGTCGGCACTCTCAGCTGACAGACGGGTGCGCTTGTCAGTGATGATGCCACCGGCTGCACTGAACACCCTCTCAGATAGGACGCTGGCGGCAGGACAGGACAGCACCTCCAAGGCATATAGGGCAAGTTCAAGCCACAGGTCCAACTTCGACACCCAATACGTGTAGGGCGCAGAGGGGTCGGAGAGGACAGGGCTGTGGTCGGAAAGGTATTCCCGCAACATGCGCCTATACTTCTCACGCCTGGTGACACTAGGACCCTCCGTGGCGGCACTTTGGCGAGGGGGTGCCATCAAGGTGTCCCAGACCTTAGACAGTGTGCCCCTCGTTTGTGTGGACCGGTGAGAACTTGGTTGCCTACTGGAGGAACTGCCCTCCCTGCCGCCAACGTCACATGCTGGAAACATCTCCATCATATTCTGCACCAATTGCCTGTGGCAAGCATTGATGCGATTGGCCCTCCCCTCTACCGGAATAAAAGACGAGATGTTGTTTTTATACCGGGGGTCAAGGATAGCAAAGATCCAGTACTGGTTGTCCTCCATGATTTTGACAATACGCTTGTCGGTTGTAAAGCACCCCAACATGAACTCAGCCATGTCTGCCACAGTGTTAGTTGGCATGACTCCTCTGGCTCCACCGGAAAGTTCAATCTCCATTTCCTCCTCATCCTCCATGTCTACCCATCCGCGCTGCAACAATGGGACGATTCGAAGTTGCCCGGAAGCCTCCTGTATCACCATCACATCATCGGACAACTCTTCTTCCTCCTCCTCCTCCTCCTCCTCCTCCATTAAACGCAGTGAAGCGGACAGATGTGTGGACCTACTCTCCAGCTGTGACGGATCAGATGCTATCCCTAACTCCTCTGTGTGATCTGAGTTATCCCTGATGTCAATCAGGGATTCTCTCAGAACACACAAGAGCGGGATTGTAAGGCTCACCATCGCATCCTCAGAGCTCACCCTCCTTGTGGACTCCTCAAAGACCCGTAGGATGTCACAAAGGTCTCTCATCCATGGCCACTCATGGATGTGAAACTGAGGCAGCTGACTTTGTGGCACCCTAGGGTTTTGTAGCTGGTATTCCATCAAAGGTCTCTGCTGCTCAACCACTCTATTCAACATCTGAAACGTTGAGTTCCAGCGTGTGGGGACGTCGCACAAAAGCCGGTGTTGTGGCACATGCAGGCGTTGCTGGAGAGATTTTAAGCTAGCAGCGGCTACTGTCGACTTGCGAAAGTGGGCGCACATGCGCCGCACTTTCACCAGTAGCTCTGGAACATTGGGGTAGCTCTTTAGGAAACGTTGCACCACTAGGTTGAAGACGTGGGCCAGGCATGGAACATGTTGGAGTCCGGCAAGCTCCAGAGCTGCTACCAGGTTCCGGCCGTTATCACAAACGACCATGCCTGGGCCCAGGTGCAGCGGCTCAAACCATATTGCCGTCTCATCGAGGAGGGCATCCCTCACCTCGGAGGCAGTGTGCTGTCTGTCCCCCAAGCTGATCAGCTTCAGCACAGCCTGCTGACGTCTACCAACGCCAGTGCTGCAACGTTTCCAACTCGTAGCTGGGGTCAATCTAACAGCGGAGGAGGAGGCGGTGGCGGAGGAGGAGGCGGTGGCGGAGGAGGAGGCGGTAGAGGAGGAGGAGGAGGGGGGTGTTCTTCTCGTGTCCCTGCCAGGAATGTTAGGCGGGGAGACGAGGTACACCGGGCCAGTTTGGGAAGCAGTCCCAGCCTCAACTACATTCACCCAGTGTGCCGTCAGTGAAATGTAGCGTCCCTGTCCGCATGCACTTGTCCACGCGTCGGTGGTCAAGTGGACCTTTGTGCAAAGCGCGGAACTAAGGGCCCGCCTGATGTTGAGTGACACGTGCTGGTGCAAGGCGGGGACGGCACACCGGGAGAAGTAGTGACGGCTAGGGACGGCATAGCGAGGTGCCGCAGTTGCCATCAGGTCCAGGAAGGCGGGAGTTTCAACAAGCCGGAACGCCAACATCTCCTGGGCCAGCAGTTTAGCGATGTTGGCGTTCAAGGCTTGCGCGTGTGGGTGGTTAGCAGTGTATTTCTGCCGCCGCTCTAATGTCTGAGAGATGGTGGGTTGTTGTAAAGAAACGCCTGATGGTGCCTTTGATGGTGCAGGAGAAGGAGATAAGACAGGACCAGGGGAGGATGAGGTAGAAGTCAACAAAGTGGCGGAGGCAGATGAAGTGGTGTCCTGGCTCGTCCTCTGGAGTGCATCGCCAGCACAGTCAGCAGTGGCAGTGGCAGAGGCAGAGGCAGTGGCAGTGGCGTGAACGGCAGGCGGCCTTTGTCCTGCCGTTGCTGCCTGCCACTGATTCCAGTGCTTGGATTCCAAATGACGGCGCATTGAAGTGGTGGACAGGTTGCTCTTCTCAGAGCCCCTAATCAATTTCGAGAGGCAAATTGTGCAGACAACACTATATCTGTCCTCGGCGCATTCCTTGAAAAAACTCCACACCTTCGAGAAACGTGCCCTCGAGGTGGGAGTTTTTCGGGGCTGGGTACGAACTGGAACATCTTGGGAGATTCCGGGTGTGGCCTGGCTTCGCCTAAGCTGCTGACCTCTGCCTCTAGCTACCCTTTTTGGTGCTGCACCTGCCTCAACATCCACACTACTTTCCCCGCTTGACATCCCCCCTGTCCAGGTCGGGTCAGTGTCCTCATCATCCACCACTTCCTCTTCCAACTCCTGTCTCATCTCCTCCTCCCGCACAATGCGCCGGTCAACTGGATGCCCTGACGGCAACTGCGTCACATCATCGTCGATGAGGGTGGGTTGCTGGTCATCCACCACCAAATCGAACGGAGATGGAGGAGACTCTAGTGTTTGAGCATCTGGATACAGATGCTCCTCTGTTAGGTTCGTGGAATCGTGACGTGGAGAGGCAGGTTGAGGGACAATGAAAGGAGCGGAGAACAGCTCTGGGGAGCAGGGACAGTTTGGGTTATTGTTCTGTAAAGCTTCGGAATTTTGGGAGGAAGGAAGACAAGACTGTTGGGTAATAGGAGGAGAGGAGGCAGAGTCTGACTGGCTGCTGGACAATGTGCTGTAAGCGTTCTCTGACAGCCATTGCAAGACCTGTTCCTGGTTCTCGGGCCTACTAAGGTTTGTACCCTGCAGTTTAGTTAATGTGGCAAGCAACCCTGGCACTGTGGAGTGGCGCAATGCTTGCTGCCCCACAGGAGTAGGCACGGGACGCCCTGTGGCTTCACTGCTACCTTGCTCCCCAGAACCATTCCCCCGACCTCGCCCACGGCCTCGTCCACGTCCCTTTCCGGGAGCCTTGCGCATTTTGAATTCCTAGTTAGAAATTGGCACTGTATACCAGTAGTAAAAATTGTGGGTGCACGTAACCCCAATATATTCTTTGAATTACCAGTCAGAAACTGGCACTATATGGCAGTAGCAAGAAATGAGGGTATTTGTATTCCCAATATACTCTTTGAATTCCCAGTCAGACAATGGCACTGTATACCAGTAGTAAAAATTGTGGGTGCACGTAACCCCAATATATTCTTTGAATTACCAGTCAGAAACTGGCACTATATGGCAGTAGCAAGAAATGAGGGTATTTATAACCCCAATATATTCTTTGAATTCCCAGTCAGACAATGGCACTGTATACCAGTAGTAACAATTGTGGGTGCACGTAACCCCAATATATTCTTTGAATTCCCAGTCAGAAACTGGCACTATATGGCAGTAGCAAGAAATGAGGGTATTTGTATTCCCAATATACTCTTTGAATTCCCAGTCAGACAATGGCACTGTATACCAGTAGTAAAAATTGTGGGTGCACGTAACCCCAATATATTCTTTGAATTCCCAGTCAGAAACTGGCACTATATGGCAGTAGCAAGAAATGAGGGTATTTATAACCCCAATATATTCTTTGAATTCCCAGTCAGACAATGGCACTGTATACCAGTAGTAAAAATTGTGGGTGCACGTAACCCCAATATATTCTTTGAATTCCCAGTCAGAAACTGGCACTATATGGCAGTAGCAAGAAATGAGGGTATTTGTATTCCCAATATACTCTTTGAATTCCCAGTCAGACAATGGCACTGTATACCAGTAGTAAAAATTGTGGGTGCACGTAACCCCAATATATTCTTTGAATTCCCAGTCAGAAACTGGCACTATATGGCAGTAGCAAGAAATGAGGGTATTTATAACCCCAATATATTCTTTGAATTCCCAGTCAGACAATGGCACTGTATACCAGTAGTAAAAATTGTGGGTGCACGTAACCCCAATATATTCTTTGAATTACCAGTCAGAAACTGGCACTATATGGCAGTAGCAAGAAATGAGGGTATTTATAACCCCAATATATTCTTTGAATTCCCAGTCAGACAATGGCACTGTATACCAGTAGTAAAAATTGTGGGTGCACGTAACCCCAATATATTCTTTGAATTCCCAGTCAGAAACTGGCACTATATGGCAGTAGCAAGAAATGAGGGTATTTATAACCCCAATATATTCTTTGAATTCCCAGTCAGACAATGGCACTGTATACCAGTAGTAAAAATTGTGGGTGCACGTAACCCCAATATATTCTTTGAATTCCCAGTCAGAAACTGGCACTATATGGCAGTAGCAAGAAATGAGGGTATTTGTATTCCCAATATACTCTTTGAATTCCCAGTCAGACAATGGCACTGTATACCAGTAGTAAAAATTGTGGGTGCACGTAACCCCAATATATTCTTTGAATTACCAGTCAGAAACTGGCACTATATGGCAGTAGCAAGAAATGAGGGTATTTATAACCCCAATATATTCTTTGAATTCCCAGTCAGACAATGGCACTGTATACCAGTAGTAAAAATTGTGGGTGCACGTAACCCCAATATATTCTTTGAATTACCAGTCAGAAACTGGCACTATATGGCAGTAGCAAGAAATGAGGGTATTTATAACCCCAATATATTCTTTGAATTCCCAGTCAGACAATGGCACTGTATACCAGTAGTAAAAATTGTGGGTGCACGTAACCCCAATATATTCTTTGAATTCCCAGTCAGAAACTGGCACTATATGGCAGTAGCAAGAAATGAGGGTATTTGTATTCCCAATATACTCTTTGAATTCCCAGTCAGACAATGGCACTGTATACCAGTAGTAAAAATTGTGGGTGCACGTAACCCCAATATATTCTTTGAATTCCCAGTCAGAAACTGGCACTATATGGCAGTAGCAAGAAATGAGGGTATTTATAACCCCAATATATTCTTTGAATTCCCAGTCAGACAATGGCACTGTATACCAGTAGTAAAAATTGTGGGTGCACGTAACCCCAATATATTCTTTGAATTCCCAGTCAGAAACTGGCACTATATGGCAGTAGCAAGAAATGAGGGTATTTGTATTCCCAATATACTCTTTGAATTCCCAGTCAGACAATGGCACTGTATACCAGTAGTAAAAATTGTGGGTGCACGTAACCCCAATATATTCTTTGAATTACCAGTCAGAAACTGGCACTATATGGCAGTAGCAAGAAATGAGGGTATTTATAACCCCAATATATTCTTTGAATTCCCAGTCAGACAATGGCACTGTATACCAGTAGTAAAAATTGTGGGTGCACGTAACCCCAATATATTCTTTGAATTCCCAGTCAGAAACTGGCACTATATGGCAGTAGCAAGAAATGAGGGTATTTGTATTCCCAATATACTCTTTGAATTCCCAGTCAGACAATGGCACTGTATACCAGTAGTAAAAATTGTGGGTGCACGTAACCCCAATATATTCTTTGAATTACCAGTCAGAAACTGGCACTATATGGCAGTAGCAAGAAATGAGGGTATTTATAACCCCAATATATTCTTTGAATTCCCAGTCAGACAATGGCACTGTATACCAGTAGTAAAAATTGTGGGTGCACGTAACCCCAATATATTCTTTGAATTACCAGTCAGAAACTGGCACTATATGGCAGTAGCAAGAAATGAGGGTATTTATAACCCCAATATATTCTTTGAATTCCCAGTCAGACAATGGCACTGTATACCAGTAGTAAAAATTGTGGGTGCACGTAACCCCAATATATTCTTTGAATTCCCAGTCAGAAACTGGCACTATATGGCAGTAGCAAGAAATGAGGGTATTTGTATTCCCAATATACTCTTTGAATTCCCAGTCAGACAATGGCACTGTATACCAGTAGTAAAAATTGTGGGTGCACGTAACCCCAATATATTCTTTGAATTACCAGTCAGAAACTGGCACTATATGGCAGTAGCAAGAAATGAGGGTATTTATAACCCCAATATATTCTTTGAATTCCCAGTCAGACAATGGCACTGTATACCAGTAGTAAAAATTGTGGGTGCACGTAACCCCAATATATTCTTTGAATTCCCAGTCAGAAACTGGCACTATATGGCAGTAGCAAGAAATGAGGGTATTTGTATTCCCAATATACTCTTTGAATTCCCAGTCAGACAATGGCACTGTATACCAGTAGTAAAAATTGTGGGTGCACGTAACCCCAATATATTCTTTGAATTCCCAGTCAGACACTGGCACTATATGGCAGTAGCAAGAAATGAGGGTATTTGTATTCCCAATATATTCTTTGAATTCCCAGTCAGACAATGGCACTGTATACCAGTAGTAAAAATTGTGGGTGCACGTAACCCCAATATATTCTTTGAATTACCAGTCAGAAACTGGCACTATATGGCAGTAGCAAGAAATGAGGGTATTTGTATTCCCAATATATTCTTTGAATTCCCAGTCAGACAATGGCACTGTATACCAGTAGTAAAAATTGTGGGTGTATATAGCCCCAATTCTATTGCTAGGGGACTTGCAGGGTATTTCTGGGGTGAAGGTGGGGGGGCACACCGTTGGAACGGGTATCGGGGTATATATCGGGTATACGGGAATACACTGACAGTGTATTCCATTCAGGATCCTGGGAAAGCTGGGTTGCGGCGATTGAGCCCATCAGTGCCACGTTACACTGACAAGCTTCTCCCTGGAATTTAGCTCTTACAAGAGCTGTTGGTTGTCTTCTCCTTCCTATCCTAGCCTGTCCCTGCCTACCCAGAATCTAAGCCCTAGCTAGCTGGACGGAAACCTCCGTCCTCGGTGAATTGCAAGCTCAGAATGACGCGAAGCTGGGCGTCGCTGTTCTTTTAAATTAGAGGTCACATGTTTTCGGCAGCCAATGGGTTTTGCCTACTTTTTTCAACGTCACCGGTGTCGTAGTTCCTGTCCCACCTACCCAGCGCTGTTATTGGAGCAAAAAAGGCGCCAGGGAAGGTGGGAGGGGAATCGAGTAATGGCGCACTTTACCACGCGGTGTTCGATTCGATTCGAACATGCTGAACAGCCTAATATCCGATCGAACATGAGTTCGATAGAACACTGTTCGCTCATCTCTACCCATGACCTCTGAGGGAGACCCAGCTTTCTCACACTGGGCCCTACATTATGCTGCAAAATTTGTTGGTAGTCTTCAGACTTCATAATGCCATGCCCACGGTCAA
This sequence comes from Leptodactylus fuscus, assembly GCF_031893055.1. NCBI lineage: Eukaryota > Metazoa > Chordata > Amphibia > Anura > Leptodactylidae > Leptodactylus > Leptodactylus fuscus. The sequence continues at coordinate 120,928,082 of NC_134269.1, forward strand.
GCAGTGCAGTGCCAGAGGCAGCAAAGCAACCCCAAAATATCAGGGAACCTCCGCCATGTTTGACTGTAGGGACCGTGTTCTGTTCTTTGAAGGCCTCTTTTTTCCTGTAAACTCTATGTTGATGCCTTTTCCCAAAAAGCTCTACTTTTGTCTCATCTGACCAGAAAACATTCTTCCAAAATGTTTTTCGCTTTCTCACGTAAGTTTTGGCAAACTCCAGCCTGGCTTTTTTTTTTTATGTCTCTGGGTAAGAAGTGGGGTCTTCCTGTGGAATGCATTGTACTGTGTGGGGGCCTCATCACTGTTATACTGTATGTTTTATAGCAGACAAGTGAAACCATATTACAGGCTGTAATAACATTGTCACTATAAAGCAGATAAGATAAGATAATCCTTTAATAGTCCCACCTTGGGGAAATTTCAGCGTGTTACAGCAGCATAGTAATACAGATACAGGATAATACAGAGTAATATGTTACAGACGTAGACACAGATAAGCTGAGAAGAGAAGATATACTAGGAGTCCATGGCAGCTAAGGAAAAACAGAAGAGAAAGAGGAAGACCTCATGGTCATCCTCATAATCATTAGTTCTCTGTGCGGAGAGCTCTTCGTTTGGTCTGATGTAGATTATACAGCCTGGTCGCGGTTGGAAGGAAGGACCTGCGATAGCGCTCCTTCTCACACTTGGGGTGAAGCAGACGGTCGCTTACAGTGCTGCCAAGTCCCATCAGGGTCCCATACATGGGGTGGGATTTGTTCCCCCGCATGGAGGTCACCACAGACAGTATCCTTCTGTCACCCACCACCTGTACTGGGTCCAAGGGGCTCCCCAGGACAGAGCTGGCCCTCCTGATCAGCCTGTCAAGTCTATTTCTGTCCCTGGTTGATATACAGCTTCCCCAGCAGGCCACACCGAAAAAGATGGCTGAGGCAACCACAGAGTTGAAGAAGGCCCTAAGAAGTGTCCCCTGGACTCCGAAGGCCCTCAGCCTCCTGAGCAGGTAGAGTCTGCTGTGGCCCTTTCTGTGCAGCGCCTCCAGGTGATCAGCCCAGTCTAGTTTATTATTGAGGAGCACGCCCAGGTACTTATAGGTCCTGACTATCTCAATACATGTTCCTTGGATCTCCACCGGGGTCGGAGCACCTCTCCGTTTACTAAAGTCCACCACCATCTCCTTGGTCTTCCCAGCATTAATCCTGAGCTGGTTCTGCTGGCACCATTCAACAAAATCCCGGTTTAAGTCTCTGTATTCCCTATCATCGCCATCAGTGATAAGGCCGACTATAGCAGAGTCATCGGAGTACTTCTGTAAGTAACAGCTGGATGAGTTGTGCCTGAAGTCAGCAGTGTACAGTGTGAAGAGGAATGGGGCAAGAACTGTACCTTGAGGTGCCCCCGTACTACAGATCACAGTGTCAGACACATAGTCCTGGGCTCTCACATACTGAGGGCGGTTTGTCAGGTAGTCTAGGATCCAGTTGGACAGGTGATGGTCCACACCACCAAGGTTCAGCTTCTCCCTCAGTAGCCCTGGCTGAATGGTGTTGAACGCACTGGAGAAATCAAAGAACATTTTTCTCACAGTGTTCCCGGGTTTCTCCAGGTGAGAGAGAGCTCTGTGAAGAAGGTGGATGATGGCGTCATCTACCCCAATGCCTGGCCGGTAGGCAAACTGGAGGGGGTCCAGAGCGGAGCTCACTAGGGGGCGTAGGTGTGTCAGGACTAGTCTCTCTAGGACCTTCATTAGGTGTGATGTCAGTGCTACAGGTCGGTAGTCATTGTAGCCCATCGGGTTGGGTTTCTTTGGGACTGGTACCACGCAAGATGTTTTCCACAGTTGAGGTACCACCCCCAGCTTCAGGCTCATATTGTACATGTGCGTTATAATACCACACAGCTGGTCACTGCACATTTTAAGAACTCTTGCGCTTATACCATCAGGTCCCCCCGCTTTGTTCGCTCTAATATTCTTCATTTCCTTACACACCTGAGACTCCTGCAGGATCAGATAGTCAGATTGCAGTTGACCGCAGGTCGGTGGGGGTTGGGTCTTGGGTCTTGGTGTGTGAGGGGAGGGCGGTTAGCTGACATGCTGGTGGAGGGAGCATTTGCTTGGAGTCGAATCTATTGAAGAATAGATTAAGCTCGTTAAGCCACTTCCTGTCCCCTACTGTTCGGTGCCTTGTCTTTTCCTTGTGTCCTGAAATTGCCTTAAGGCTGTCCCACACCTCAGAGATTCTACCCTCCCCCATCTGTAGCTCCATCTTCCGTCTGTAGTTGGCTTTCCCTTCCCTGATCAACTGTCTCAGCTGTTTCTGAACCGCCCCCCAGGCCATCTTTGTCCCCAGACCTAAAAATTCTCTTTTTTTGCTTGAGGAGAGTTTTAATCTCAGAGTTAATCCATGGTTTGTTATTGGAGAAACACCTCACCTTCCTAGTTGGTACCGTGCTGTCCACACAGAAATTAATGTAGTCCGTTATGCAATGTGTGAGTCCCTCAATGTCCTCTGGAAATGAGTCTTGAAACACTTCCCATAAAGTTATATCAAAGCAGTCCCTTAGAGACTCGACACTTCCCTCTGACCAAATCTTCACGGTACGGGTAACCGCCGGTTCTCTGCGCACCAGTGGAATGTATGTGGGTCGCAGATGTACCAGGTTGTGATCTGTTCTGCCTAGGGGTGGTAGGGCAGATGAGTTATATGCATCCCTTACATTGGCAAAGAGCAAGTCCAGCGTCTCGTTGTCTCTTGTATGGCAGGTTACATACTGTGTGAAGCCTGGTAGAGTGGATGCTGAGACATGGTTGAAGTCTCCAGACACTAGGAGCAGGGCATGGGGGTGAGATGATTGCAGCTCACTCACAACAGCATGGAGGACTTCACAGGCAGCGTCAGCTTTAGCAGAGGGGGGGACATAGGCAGCTAGTACAATAACATGTGATAGTTCCCTTGGCAGGTAAAAAGGTCTCATGCCCACGGCTAGCAGTTCAATATCCTTTCCACACAATTGTTTCTTAACCACAATATGTCCTGGATTACACCATCTCTCATTGACAAATATTGCAATTCCTCCGCCTATTCGCTTACCGCTCTCCAGTGTTCTGTCCGCCCGAAGAAGTTTGAAGCCCTCCACGGAGGCAAGTATGTCCGGAGTGATTTCAGTAAGCCAAGTCTCTGTAAACAGCATCATACTGCACTCACGAAACTCCTGTTGATGTCTGGTCAGTGCTGTCAGTTCATCCATCTTATTCACAATTGATCTCACATTCCCCATAATGATGGACGGGATCACATGCTTTTTGCGTTTTCTTCCTTCGCGTCTCAGTATGCCGGCTCGTTTTCCGCGTTTTCTGCGTTTTCTAAGTCTCCTTATTAGTTCGTGGGGGATGGTAAGAGCATGCTTGTCCAGCTTGTCCTGCAGCATGCTTCTAAGGTGTAATAGTGTCTCCTTAGTGTAAACCAGTCTTCCTTGTCTGTGTGGAGGCATGCTTCAGACAAAAAGGCTCAAAAAGGATTTCTTTATAAGAGTTTCTGCATCAAATTCCAGCCCATGGTAAGTTCTTATACTAATACTCCTTATAGTAATAGAAAAAAGTGAACAAAAAAAGGACGGGATAGAGAAAGATCAGTTTAGTTTCAGCAGCTGTAAACACATGCAGCCACACTCTAGGCAGGCGCAGGGTTAAAAAAAAAAATAAAAAATCCTGTGCTATGTAAATATTGAATGTTAATTGTTCAAAAGTACCAAATGCAGAGACCTTTTACCTTCCAATACAGTTGTTTGTATTATTGACAGCTCGGTAAAGCCCCATTCACACAACTGTATTTTGTGAGCCTGTAACTGTCCACAATTGTGGAGCCACACAGTATTAAGGTTAAATTTTGCGATGATTAAGAGGGATCTCACACTTGCGCCCGGGGTCCGGTTTGTGCATTCCGCCGGTTTCCGTCTTCAGCCCCAGCGAAACTGGACAGGAGACGAAAACCTCGCGGTCAGTTTAAAAATCCATTGACTTGAATGGAATTTGTAAAAGTGGCCGCCTGTGACCTGTCTGCAGGGAAATGTGTTTTTTATTTTTAACTGGACACAAAGTCCTACAGGACCAGGTTAACAGCCCCCCCATCCCCCCCCCCCCCCCCCCCAAAAAAAAAAAAAAAAAAAAAAGCCTCCAGTTCTGCAGTAAATAAGCGCTGTGTAAACCAAGCCCTAACCATTAACAATGAGCAGTCTGGCGATACTGAGAGCACGTACCACATTGTGGGTCTTTTGTACGTGAAGACCAACGTGAATAAAGTCCTGGAATTTCCTCGTCCTAATAAATTGTATAATTAGTTTATTTATTTGATGAATCTGACACATTGTGAGCCCTTGTTCACATACATAATGGTTGCGGCTACATTATATCTTCAATTTACACTGAAATGTGAATGGAGGCGGCGCCATCTAGCGGTAGCTGCTGACCTTACACTGGATGTCGCTGCTGATCCGTGGGAACTTTTCCTCAGAGATGGGTTCCCGGCCGGGCCTTTATGAGTTCTGCACCACTTGTCAGCTGCAGGGACCGGCGTGACTTTCCTTGAGAGGTGCAGACCGTACGGGAGACATGCAAGCGGTGCGGCACGTTGTGTGCGCCATGTCAGGTGGGGTGGACAGCGCTGTGAGCGCTCTGCTGCTGCGGAACAGAGGTGAGGACCCAGGGCTGCTGCTGCTGCTCGGAGCTCCTCCATTATACAGTGTGTTTATAAGGTGGCATTCTGTGGGGCTGTGTATATGGCGGGTAGTCAATGGAGGGTTCTTCTATACTTATGCATGAAACCCTCCACTTTACACCCCTGGGTATATCTAATGCATATATTAAATGAGCAGTAGTCAGTGTGCCCAGCAGAGTCACACAGTGAGGGACATGGTCTTATGGCATTGAATGGAATTATTGTCTCGGCCAAAGCCATGTTTCACCATGCCTGTAACTGCAGTGGGCATCTATATTGGTACAGATGGAAGCACTCATTGCACTTGTAAAGTAAGGTTGGCACCTGTGGTGGGGAGAGCAGTGACTATATCTGGGGACTTTAGGGCATTCTCCCTTGTTACACATACCACTGCTCTAAGGGTTAATTAGAATATAAATTAAGGTCTTTAAAAAGTCACACAAACGCAGTTTTCTCTAAATCTGCCCCATCCGTTTTTTTTGGTTTTTTTTCCATATTCTCAGTACATCATACTGAATATTACATGGTACCCTTACAAAGTACAGCTTGTCCCGCAGAAAGTTAAATCCTTATAAGGCTCTGTGAAACGGAAAAATAAGAAAGCTCTGGGTTTTGGAAGGTGGAGAGAAATATATATATATATGGCAGGGAGGATTTAAAAACATCCATGTTTATTTCAGTCCATTAAAAAAAAGATAAAAATTTTAGGATAAGGCCCCATGTAGCGAGCCGCAGTCAAAAAGCTATGGGAAAAACCTCGGCTGAAATGCATTGCGGTTTTTCTTGCTTCACTTTTCACAGAGAGTCCACGGAATTTTTCTCTGTGGGCTTTCTACTTCAATTACACCTATAGTTAAAATGCCAGTGTTTCCATAGGTATAATCTACTCAATGTGGGGCCATGGCTAAGGTACCAAGTTGTGGAAATGCAGCATTTTTTTGTTGTTTCATGTTTTGCTGTGTGTTTTATGTGTTTTTTGTTTGTTTTTTTTGAGCCAGAGTCAGGAGTGGCTTGAAAAGGAATGGGAAAATATAAAGGAAGCTTTTAGGGTATGTTCACACGGCAGAAAATGGATTCCGCGTGTGAACATACCGTGCAGCTATCTACGATGGAATGCCGATGCAGTGCACTGACATCCCGTCACGGCATTCCGCTCCAATTTAGGCCCGAATGAATGGATCTAATCAGGAGGGAGTCTCGTGCCACGGAATCCACAGCAAGATAGGGCATCTCGCTTCTTTTTTTCCAAGAAAAAAAGCGAGCGGCTCCCATTGAAGTCAAAATCCGCTGCCAAAAAACTGTGTGAACTAGCCGTTAGACGTTTCCCTTCTGTTACATCCACTGCTGACTTTGGCTTAAAAAAACCCCAAAAAACAAAAAAACGCAAAATAATCTGCAACGAGAAATCTCTGCATTTCTGCAGCCTAAAGGAATATGTCTAAGGTTACAGACTAAAGGTGTGTGCAAGTGGTTGGAATCAAGTTTGGTATATATTTAGATTTTTATGTCCAGTTCTTCTATGACTGTTTGAAACACAAATAGAGATGTAACCTTTGGACATATTCATAATATATTTTTAATGGATTGAAATAAATAGGTATGTTTTTTTAAGCTCTGATCAGGGGTGAACCTGCCCTTTTCGCCGCCCGAGGCGGACGACAGAAAGCCCCCCCACCCCGGGAGGAGGGGTTGGAGCAGAGGGGGCGTGGCGGAGCGAAGGTGGCAGGGCAAAGCGAAGGGGGCGGGGCTTAGCGGCGTTCACAGGCAGGGAGAGGACCTGCTCTCTGCCTGAGTGTGAGGGGAGGCCGCTGGAGTAGCGCTGCTACAGCGGCCTCCCCAATCCACCGCTCAGTGCTAAGCCAGTCCAGGACTGGCCTAGGTAAGAATAAATGCCGCCCTCCCTGGGGCCCTGGCATAGCGCCGCCTGAAGCGGTCGCTTCAGGTCGCCTCATTGAGTTTTCTGCTGAATATTACCTGCTACCGATGTGTTTAGTCTGATCACCATTCATGTAAAATGCCCTGCATATCAAAGTGTACAGCAAGTGTAATATAGTCTTTTTTTTTTTCTGTAAAGTTAGAATAGGCTGTGTGATGTTGGATGATAAATCTGCTGCGTAACTAGTCACTGTGATAAATCTGTTGCTTTTTAAAACTGTCCAACCATTTAAATGGTGTTAGTAAATGTACTCCAGTGTATAAGTTCTCTGCTGCTGATATGTGAGTAGACCAAGTACAGAAGTTCTTCATCATGACCAGATTCATCTCTCAAGTTTAAACTAGAAGTGATCACTTCAGTTTCCTATGAGCATCTGCTGCATTAGTTTTCATACGAGTCCTGATGTTTACTTGGTGGATTCCTTCTTTTATTTTCTGCTGATGGCAATACACATAACATTATGCTCCAGAATCTGATGTTACCAATGCATTTCTACAGTTCTGTCACACTGTGTTCTTAGGTTATCAGGTGACTGGTGTCTTTATGAACAATTGGGATATGGTGGATGAGTATGGTGCCTGCAGTGGAGAGAAGGACTGTGAAGATGCCTATAAAGTCTGCCGGACGCTGGATATCCCCTTCCACCAGGTGTCGTATGTAAAGGAATACTGGCTTGAGGTGTTTAGGTAAGTGGGGTGTCATGGGTATGTGGGAAGGGGAATGGGGGTGCTGAACAGGAGTGTGGGTTTGTTTTTGTTTTGTTTTTGTTTTTTTACATTTTATGCTTCTCCCTATGAATATTTGTTAAACTCATTTACTCTCTGTATTTATTGGCCTTTGCTTGTTTTGTTTGTTTGTTTTTTTTAGTTATTTCCTGAATGAATATGAAAAGGGAAGAACCCCGAATCCCGATGTATTGTGCAACAAGCATATTAAATTTAACCACTTCCTAAACTATGCTATTAATAACTTAGGTAAGACCCTGTGCATAACCAACTGTGATAACATGTAAGGAAATATTCACACATGACAGATTTCTTGCTGCAATCTTTGCTAATATAAAATTACCTCAATACATCTCTGCGGGGTTGTTTCTGTAGTATGTGTTAATGATTAAAGGATCAGTGCGGATGAACATATGTTAAATATGTTTTAAGAATATGAGCTGGTCAACACTAAGTTTATCTGCTGTCTGTGGACCAATCGGTGTCTGATCTTTCACAACTATACTTACTTATGTATTCTTTGATCCCTTAAAAGCTATCACTAGATAGGTGATGAGTAAAGCAAGCTGTTGATCATGTAACTTCCATGACCAAGAGAACATATTTTCAAGTCAGTGTTGTACTCTCCTCCCATCAATCCCCTTTTCTCTTCTGTACTCCTGTACTTTTATTGAAAAGCTTTACCAAAAGGATACTTGACAAAACAAAATAAAAACTGTGACATTTCCAGGTGCTGTCTTTTTTTTGTATGATCAGTTATTTCTGAACAAAACTACCAGTTATGATTCTGTTAAGTACAAAATAGGTTTCAGTGAATAATTGTCCTTTTTTTTTTCTTTACTGTCACAGGAGCTGATGCCATAGCCACTGGACATTATGCAAGAACATCACACGAGGATGAAGAAATATTTCAGCACCAATATTTAAAGAGACCTCAAAGCCTTTTTAGGAACAGATTTGACATAAGAAACAGTATGTGGATAAACATTGTTAGACTAAATGCTCTTTGGGTATAGACATAATTGTCATTGACATGTACCAGCTTTCATGTACTGTTGTTCATTATCAATTACATAGATGTAAAGCTTCTTCAAGCTGCTGACCACTTCAAGGACCAGACTTTCTTCCTCAGTCAGATATCACAGCATGCATTAAGAAAAACCTTATTTCCACTTGGAGGTTTGACAAAGGACTTTGTAAAGAAAATTGCAGCTGAAGCAGGATTTCATCATGTGCTAAAGAGAAAGGAGGTGAGGACTTTAAGTGCAAATGTTAGGGCTAATTCAGACGTGAATATGCATGTGCATATTCTGTCGCAGCTTTCCGCTCCGGATTAGGCCCAAATGAATGGGCCTAAGCCAGAGGGTGCTGTCGCAAGGTGGACACCGTGGCTGATTCAGCCACGGAATCCGCCTGAAGAAATGGCAGCTCGTTTCTTTTTTCCACTGACAACCATTGTGAGGGGGCAAATTATGATGTGGATTCCGCCCCAAAATCTGCCCCCTCTTGCCCCGTGTGAACGGGGCCTTAAAGGGAATCTATCACCAACTACAAAATATTTCATTCCTGATGAACACTTTGTTGTTTTACTTTTCTGCAATCTGTCCAACCATTCAAAAGCTATGGCCCCTGGAAGCTTATATACAAACTAGCTTGATTCTCCAAGTGGATGGAAACATTTTGTATTTCTCAAGACTGTATTAGTTGCTGTATCTTTTGAACAGTTGGACAGCTTAAAATAAATGAACACATATAGAGGCCAATAATGCATAATCAGGTATGGGACGTAAATGAAAAATAACAAAAACAAACAACCATACCCAAGGTAGGTATAAAACATTAATTTTATTAGTATCCAAAAATAAAATGAATCATAAAGACACTTATAAATAACATATTACAAAAAACATATATATAAGAAGGGAAACCATTCGGTATAAAGTGCCAGCAAGCCAAAATGATGTAGATAGGGATACACTGTTACATAGAATGAATGTTGTCATGGGTAAGGTGCATATAATAAATGAATAAATAACCCAGCTATTGAGTACTCCGGATAGATTGCCTGGAGAGATACAAGATTGTGCCTATACAGCGCACTCCACTCTCCAGTAACAACCATGGCTTAATAATACATGACAATAAATGCCGCACCAACAACCATGAACATAGCCCCGATGAAACTGGACAGGTTGTTCTAGGTTGCAAAGTCTGATTACAGGAGCACATCTAGCTCTAGACTACCAGTATCTTTGGATCTGACGAAGGAGTATATCCCACGAAACGCGTTATCCTAACCATTTAAAGTTCTACTTCTACTATTGTGTCCTGAGGTGTGCGCCACCAGGCTTTTTTCTATCTTTACAAATGTTTTTTGTAATATGTTATTTATGTGTGTCCTTATGATTCATTTTATTTTTGGATGCTAATAAAATTAATGTTTTATACCTACCTTGGGTATGGTTGTTTGTTTTTGTTATTTTTCAGCTTAAAATACAATGCCTAATTTTTCAGAGACACACTGGCTTTTAAAGGAGTTGTCCAGGATATATTTCCTCGACAGGGAAGGTGTGGTAAACCCCAAAAACCCCATACTCTCCTGTCCCCAGCGCCTCTCAGGGGCGGTCCCATCCTGTAACTCTGCTGTTTCCTAGCAGAAGTCCCCGCCGACATGTTCTATGTCCTTTCCTTAGGCTGTTGGTTATGTGACCACTGAGGCCAATCGGCAGCCTAGAGTAAGGAACATGGAATGTGACTTCTAGCAAGGAAGACAGCAGAGTAGCAAGACGGTGTGCCCTGAGAGGCATCAGAGTATGGTTTTATTTTTTTCACTTTCCTCAGCCTAATCTAAAAAAAAAAAAAAAAAAAATTATACTGGACAACCTCTTTAAATTATGTATAGCATTAAGTATTTATGTTTGACAGGTGCTCTTTAAGGATAACATAATTTCAATAGAATGACAGATATGCTAAGAATACTTATATGCCCCTTATAGCCCCTGCAATCTTTGTGTCTCTGTGCTGCTCTTATATTTAGGTCCAGTTAGATTAGGAGATGTTGTTTTTTTTTAAGTAATAACTTATTTTATTGTCATTTATGCTGATTGCCATTAATTCTAGTATGTTTGTATTTACTTGTTATAGAGCATGGGGATATGCTTCATTGGTGAGAGAAATTTTGAAAAGTTCATCCTTGAGGTCAGTTTTTGCAGGTTATTACTGAAACTAGTATGTTGTGTGGGGTTTATCACCTTATGTCAACTGTTATTCTTCTTTTACAAGTATTTAGAGCCCCACCCTGGAAACTTTGTTTCAATTGAAGATGGTAAAATCTTAGGCACACACAAAGGTATTTTTTTCTTCCTTCTTAAACAAACAAAAAAATGTTTTTTTTTTCTTTAACTCTTTATTTAAGATTTTGTAAATATATCAATGTACCAAAAAATGGAAACCAATGGATTTAACACCCGTGGGCATACCTCATTAGTCAAAGTTTCTTTTACCATTGCATTAATAATGTGGCTTATTATGGAATGACAGCAGGGCCTAAAAGTGTAACTTACTTGCTATTGGTGTCGGGTAAGGGGGGTGGGGGAGTTTGAGAGATTAGTGAACATTTTTTGTAATAATATGATTAACCTATAAAACATTCTTTTAATAGACAACAGACTGTAAAGTTCCTATTAGAAATGCTTTAAGCACATTGCCACTGATAGTATGCCCCATACACTGTATTCAGTATAGCATGTAGAGCTGTAATATTTTCCAAAGGTCATGAGTTTGGCATGGATCCCACGCCAGATACCTTCACTGATCAGCTGATCAAAAAATCAGCTGTAATTGGGTGAGAGCTGCTTTTGCCCTACAGGCTAGTGGCCACACTTTCACCAGTCACATGACCTGTTCGCAGCTCAGTCCCATTCAATAGAAAGGAGTATGTGTTGTAATACCAAGCACAACCATTATACAACATACAGTACTGTGCTTGGTAAGCAGTGAAGCCTCCACAGAATTTGTGTGAATGCTGTGGCCTTCATGAACAACTGATCTATAGGGTTGCTCACACACTAACTGATCTGTCTCTCAAGCGAACAGTAACTCTCTTCTTTTCAGGTTGGTTTTTGTTCACTTTGGGACAAAGAGCAAGGATAGGTGGCCTGCGAGATGCATGGTTTGTGGTTGATAAAGATGTCGCCACAGGTGACGTTTTTGTGGTGAGTGTGTTAGTTATTTATTTTTTCAGTTACAGCTGCGTAATGCTAAATCACAAAATGGGATGCAAAAATTACTAATATCTTGAAAAGATTTTAGGATCTTATGCTACACAAAAAGTGTGCTTATTGAATAGAAAGATATGCACATTAGGGTTAAATTGGATTTCTTACAACTTTATGTAATGGCATATATATTGTGTTCAAACATGCAAAAGACGTCCCTATAAGGTGGCAAAATCATGGCATATGACATAATACAGGAGCAAGGTGCATACGAATGAGTCCTCAATAGCATTTCAATTCTCTATGTAGCTGTAAGTGACCAGACACTTAGCAAGACAGAACCCTGTCTACACTACAAACTGAAGGAGCCAGAGATGTGTTATATGCTCACAATTTTATATGAAAGCCAGCAGAGCAGGGATTCCTTGGACCGACAAATATACTGTATCTCATCCAGGAAGGTGGCATAAATTATACTAAAAACGACACTGGTTCCTCATAGACTTTAGTTGTGGTGCACTGGAGTGTGCCTAAATTATTAAGTGGCCAGAGCCACTTAATCAACTTCCCCATTAGCGTAAGATGCTCCTGACTTTTAAAGTCTTGATTAAAAAATCATACAGTAGAAAGACAATGGCGCCGCACACTTTTGTCGGTGGTGCTGCGTTGTAGAGTTCCCTAACCCACTGTACATGTAGAGGAAACCATGGCACACAGAAGATAAATAATTGTTTACAGATCAAATTGGTGACTTTTTTTTGTTGGTAGTGGACCCTTTTCAAGCTAGATTTGTGTTTGGAGTCATCATTACACACAGATCTGGTTTGGAAAAAGGTTTGTTGAGACCAAAACATCAATTTGATCTGAAAACTTTTATGTCTGAAGTGTAGTCAATGGACAATTTTCTATCTACATTCCTTGCCCTGATGAGCAAATAAAGTACATTTTTTTTCTTTAATATAGATTGCGAGCCATATAGGGCCATATAGGGCTCACTATGTACATTTTCCCATCAGTATGTCTTTGGTGTTTGTGAGGAAATCCACACAAACACAGGGAGAACATAGAAACTCCTTGCAGATGTTGTCCTTGGCGGGATTTGAACCCAGGACTCCAGTGCTGCAAGGCTATAGTGCCACTGTGCTGCCCCCCCCCCCCAAATAAACTACATTTGTGCTTTCAACCCATCTCTCTTGTGTGCCATCGTTTCCTCTACTTGATTAAAACAACAATCTTAATGAATTCTCCCAGTGTTCCTCTTACTATTGATCAGTACATTAGAAAGCCCCTTTAAAGTGAGCTTTTTGTAAAAATCTTAAATAAAATGTCTGGTTTTTCACATGAGCTTCTAGGAAGAAAAGTTGTGTTACCAACAATTTCTGTCTTCTGGAATGTTTAGCACTAAATATAAACTAACCAGCACTTTGACAACAATTGACTGTTCTGCTCTGTAGGCCCCATGTACAGATCATCCAGCCTTGTTCAGAGACTTACTACGGACTGACAGAATGCACTGGATTTCAGAGGAGCCTCCTGCAGAGCTGGTGCACCGCAAGATGATGGAATGTCATTTTAGGTTTCAACACCAGATGGCACTAGGTACTTTTGCCATAGAACACTGAAATTAGTGCCAAAATTTTGCAAATTTATCAAATTTATTTATAGAGGAATTGTCTCTTCTGTTGTGATCATTTACAGCTTATCTTATTGTGGTACAGTTATAGTTGAAGATCCTGCATGGTGTGTTTTACCATAAGTCAACATAGTTTTAGCTGCTTGCATGCAATGAATGGAAACATTTTTGCTTGCATACAACAGATGAAAAACATGACTTAATTACATACTGTTCACACAGGACGGCTTTAGATAGTGTAAACATTAGTCTGTTAACCACTTCTGGACCTCCCATAGACTATATACGTCCGGGAAGTGTTTGCCTAGTTCTGACAGGACGTACTGGTATGTCCAGTGAGAACACAGCAGCTGCACGGAGATTGTGCAGCTACTGAAGCTGGGAGCCGGCTGTAACTTCAGCCAGAGCTCCCACAGAGATGGCAGGGAAGATTTATTACCTCCCCTGCCTTCTTGATCACTGTATACAGCGCTCAAATGCCATAAATGAAAATGCAGGTGTTTATTCTGCTTGAAAAATCAGAGTATTGTTGTTCAGTCTGTAAAATATTCTATGTGTACGTTTCAGGCCTCTTTAATATAGAAGCAAGCACTTGTGTTAAGTATAGATGTTTTCTAGAGGTCCAGCAATCGAGCTGGTGTGCTTAGGGCTCGGATGAGAACTAACCTAAGAATAAGGGGACTAAAGCAAAGTTGCATATTCTCCCTGTTGCTGTTAGCACTTGCTTTGAGCTTTTGGCAATCGCATGTCACCGGCACCAGAGTATAGAATCATAAAAAACAGGTAATAGACTTGGCATATACTAAAGTGGAACGAGGAGCGTTCTAGGCTGAGATCAGGTGAATGTACATGGAAAACAATAGTGCGTTCCAACATCAAAGCTTGGCTTCATTTAAATGGAGTCTATCATTGGCTAGAGTGATTTTTAACTAAGCATATCTTTGTATAGCCTTTAGAAAGGCTATTCTAGACATACCTTTTATTAATTAATTGGCGTCACCGTTTTTGAATTAGCCCGCTTGTCTTGATATGCAAATTATCTTGCACGGAGTACCAGAAGCTTTCTTGCTGTTCCCTGAGCACTGCAGCATCATCAGCCTTCCCCGATTCTCACTGCCCCCTTCTTTACAGGTGATCCCTCCTCCTACAGCTCTTCACTGCTTCCAGAGAAGCTACTCACATACAGCACATGTGCGCAATTTTAATTGCACTGTATGTGTCTAGCTGCTCTGAAGGACGCAGTGAAGAGGTGTAGAAGGAGGGATCAGCTGTAAAGGCTATGTAAAGATATGCTTATTTGAAAATAGCTATAGCCAATGATAGGCTAAAGTTTATTTTAAAGGGAGTCTAAGTCCTCTTATTTTGGGATGCTGCAAAAAAAAAAAAAAATAAAAAAAATCTGCATCTTACAATACCAGCAAAGTAATTTGGTTAATTTCATCCACACATAGAGGAAAAACTGCTTTTTCAAAAACATGTGCGTTGTTGATTTTAGCTGTGGCAACTCAAGTGGTTTCCCTATAAATTTAATTGGGGAAGGAAAAAGGTAGAGAAAAACGCTGAAAAAAAATTCAACAAAGAAATGCTGGGGAAAATGTTAGTTTTAAAGCCTTATTTAAGCTGTGACTTTACTACCCCAGTCCCCAACCCACCCAGGAGCAGTTCAGCTAGCAAACGCTGACAACATAAGTCACTCATGGGGGTGATTTATTGCCTAGTCAAATATGTAGAGGAGATTCTGTATGGGACTGAAGAAGTGAGACACAAGACAGACACTGTGTCACAGAACAGACCATGCAGCAGGGAAGGAATTTGCACACATGGAGAATGAGAATGGAGAGTACACAGAGAGTGAGAGCAGGCAGATGAATCATGAGAATTGTAGTCTGTCCATAGATTTACTGCATGTAAATAACAGTGATACTGTAGTGACAGCAGCAAGTAAAATAAAGCCAAGCAAAGGCTGCACAAGGGAACAGGGAGTATTTAGCACTGCTGAGGATATATTTGCAGCCTATTTTTGGAAGCTGGAAAACCCCTTTAAGTATAAGTGGAATTTAGCTGAAGCCAAGCTTTGGTTGCTGGAACTCATGACTTTATTACTAAAGACCTGCAGAACTTTGCGTAAAACAGCTCAATGATCCATTTTGCAAAATATTTAGGTTTTGTTTTTTTTCGTGGTCTGTTGTTAGACCTTGGCTGCTTCTCGTGCTATGTATGAATATATAATAGGTACTCAGGAGTAGCTTTCTGTCTGGTTATACAGCCTCCCTGGGATGGTCTATATTTCTTCTCAGTAATTGTATTTCTTCTACGGTCTTACAGAATATCTTTGGCTGGCATGTCTGTGTGATTATATGAGCTCTTGGGAAGTTTGTGCATTATGCTGTTGGACTTGTTCCTTGATGTAATGCACCCACAGTGTTCTTTAATCCCCGAGAAATGCGCTGCCTGTCACGTCTTGTTGCCTAGCTTAGAAATAATGTCTCAGACTTTATTTTTCAATGGTTACATTGTTCACAGGGTGAAGTAAAGTTATAATTGCCATGGGCATGATATAGGATGGAAGACTTAATGAATGCTATGGAAATAGCAAAGCTTCATAACCTTCAATGACTGACTTTTGCATTGCTCTATTTGTGTCTCCATTACACGTCTGTAATGTTTTCTGCACCCAAGATATGGGGGGGGGGAGAGAAAATAACAAAATATTGTACTTGTGTAATATAGTATAAGTGTTATATTTTCTAACCAATTGTAATTACAATTTCAGTGCCATGTGTACTAACCTTAAACCAGGATGGCACAGTTTGGGCAACATTAGTGAAACCAATAAGAGCTCTTACACCTGGCCAGGTAAGAAACTAAGTACTTTAATTTGTTAAATGGCTGTTATTATTATTAATAATAATTAATTATTTTATTTTGCTTTCTTACCTACTTCCATCATATTCTGCAGTTTTTTGTAGGCATTATCAGTCGCGCTCTCCTATAGGTCTCACAATATAAATTCCCTATCAGTGTGCCATTGGAATTACATCCTTAGTAGCCATGTAAGATTTGTTCTGTACAGTCAATACAATTGCTCAGTAGCTTACATCTCTGAGGCACAGGGGGCTACCAGAAGTGTCTAAAACAACAGTTCAGCAGACCCTACTGTGTTTTTGCCCGAAAACAGATGAATGGTCACTGCAGGTCCATCGAGATATGGCTTCAGTGTACACGGCTTTTTTGGAATTGGACCATCACTGATTGGGAAAGGTTTGCCTTATCTAATGCGTCACATTTTCATTGAATGGGGAGGGGGAGAAACAAGCACCCTGCAACCTAAAAGAACACACTGGTAGAAGACAGCATTATGGTCTGGGGAATTTTTTTTTTCATGGCATACTCTGTGTCCACTCATCAATGTGAAAGGAACTCTGAAACAATTTGGGTATGGATCCATTCTTGCATATGACATACACCTGTACATGCTCTTTGTCTCCCCTGGGGCAGGTGGAATCTTCCAGCAAGGCAGGTATGATTATCTAAAGCCATAAACCCCATAGGAAAATCATAAAACACTTTTGTACAAATGAAATAAAACAAATGTACTAACACAGTAGGGCTGCTGCCCATAAACGGAAGACTGGGCCATATGGCTGACATGCTGTGCATATCTGATGCTCATTAGTGACTACTGTAACCATGGTTATAGATGATCTGAAGGAATGTCACATACTGACAATATGTCTACCAAATGTTAGAAGCAGAATATTTTAGTAATACCCATTACTAGGAAACAATATATTTCACTTGGTCACCATTTGGAATATTTTTTTTAAGAAATTGCATTAAAGTGCATCTTTACAATAAGTGCCTTCCATCATGAGTGGGCAGCAGGCTGATTTTCTCGGAATGAAAAAGCGCCTGGCATCTGTCCGCCTAATGCTGTACTGTAAACGCACAGATCTGTGAGTTTGTACAGGGGTGAGTTAACTGTACCCAATGATTTCTCTTCTGTGTATATGTGGGAGAACCTAGGTAACCATTCAGTGCCGTGTAATGTGAGACATTACCAATGTAGTTTACCAGGCCATTCACTAATCACCTAACAAACGCATTGTAATAAGAGAACCTATAATTGCCCAAAATAAGTCCAACTCAAGAATACATATTTAATGCTGCTCGTCATTGATCTGCCTCTTTAACATTATTTCTTGGCACAGTCTCATGTACACTCAAATGTTGTTTAAGGAACAGCATTTTCCCTTTAAAATAAAAAGCAGCAGTAAATCTAAAGCCAGAAGATCTCACCATCTGTCAGCTTGTACTATTGAGCTGCTTTTTCCTATATTTGTTTCTGCAAGAGTTGAAGGACAACATACAATATACCTACTAGTGCAGTTTCTCTGGAGAATATCACTTGGTTTTTCTAAGGCTCCTGAATATCAAGGACCAAGTTACGGTATATGGTGATGTATTGTTTCTGTATCTTGGCATAACTTTCTCATTTTGGACTCTGGAAGTGGCCACCCTTTTAGAATCTACATTCTTTAGATGTTGTTTCATCACAGAAATGAACACGAATGTATATCAGTACACTACATTACCATACCAGAGAGAGGTGGGATCAGCACAAATACCTGACATGCATTTTGCCCTTTCTGGGGCCTTGTCAAGGGATGATTTGACATACAGGTTTCCAAATATTTAAATATATGACTAGCCAATGGAGTTATAAAACTTTCAGGTGTAAAGATTGAAATAATGAGCACCTTACCTGTCATGAAGAGCGCTGTAATGAGGAGCTCATGGAAGATTCAAAACCGGAAACGGCCAAATATCACAAGACAAATGACAGTATGCTTAAGGGACTGGGCTGCAGGTAAGTATTCATAAATTGTGTGACTTCACGGTCACGTGACACACGCATGCGCGGTAGAATAAGACATAATGGAGTGCAAGACTGCATAAAATGAGGGAAGGCCTCAAATAGTTATTTCTCAGACATTATAAAACTTACAAACTTGCTTTTGGTGTCATATGAAAGAGGAGATTCTCTTCTTCAGTCAGTTGGAATATTCCTGTGATACATATTATGAAGCTGCGTATATATATATATCTTGAACTTCTAGTGGCTATTGGAGCTAGTACCACTTCTCATGCAGGAAAGATAGATAACATGAAGATAAACCTTTTGAACCTACTGCAGCAAGATTTTCACAATCTATATGATTGCGTCTACGACAGAACCCTGGATTTTAACAATAGAAGACATGGTTACTCCCTTCCCAATCATGTGGCAGCTCAGGAGCGTAAAGTGTATCTCTAATAACAAAAATACAGTGATTGCAAAAATCAGGTTTATTGGAATGATGTACACATAATCTACATGCTTGAGTCAGTTGAGGACTCGAACCCCACTGATTTTTCTAGAAAAAAAAAAGGTTCAGAGACCAATTCCCAGATGCACCACCTTCTACTGCATATACTGTTACGTGACCACACGGAGTGCAGCCTAGACCACCCATTCCTGGGGCTGTTCGAGATTTCTGCTGCTAAAGTTGCTGAACTGAAAAGACTGGGATTGATGCAACAAATTGTATGCCATAGATCCTGCTTGCATCATGCCAATGCTACCTTCATGGTATTACCAGACTTCTTGGTGGAGCAATAGAGGAAGTGGGCTTTGATTGTGGCGATAAAATGTTGCCTTAGAGATCTTAACATTGCCTATTCCATGGCTTACCCTGCCTGGCTGCGCATTGTAGAATGAGAAAAAGCAATCTTTACTGAACCAAGAGAAGCTGATCAGTGAATCTCCAAAAGACCTGGCCTTCTGGTTGCTCAGAGTTATACATTCCCTGACTTCTTTCATAAATGAGACTCTGAAGACTCACATTTTAACCCTTTGGGCTTATGATTATGATTGACTACAGTGAAAAATCATAGCTGGTAGAAGGAGGAGGAAACTAGCAGGAAATATCTCAGACTCCTTCAGGTGCCAGGTCATTGACCTGAGCTTGCTGCATTTATATAAAATGATGGGTTCAATAAAGTAATGAATAGTTTCTATGGATAAGTGTATATACATACTGTGGAATCTAGTAATAATCCCCTGAACATGTGTATTACTCTGAATTCCATCCTTTTAAATTATGCAGCATAAACATGGTATGTTTATGGCTTTATATCCACTCTATTGCCTTGGTATAGTATGTGGCTTCATGTTTATCCATCTGCAAAATGTACATTTATGGGGACTAGTGCAGGAATGCATTTGTTATTGCATTAAAAAGTTCCCTTTGTCACATTTGGCTGACCACTATCTCTCCTGACTGCAACACGTCATCCCTTCCCAAGACTTTAGTATCTCCAAATGCATGGTTTTACCCGCGTTTGGGGGCATCATGGGTTTCACTGTGGCCGGGGCCATTTTTACACATTAGTGGGTCCCATTCAGAGGGCCTTCCCTTGCATAATTTAATGGCCCCTCAAGTATCCCAGACACTATAGTATCCCTTCAAGTAGCCTTCACATGATGCCCCCTCTGTGAGAATTCAATAAATATATCACCTACAAATTAAAGGTTGTAGTCTCCTAACTTTCTCCATGGAGTCTCTGGCTCAGCATTCATCGTGCCTCCCTGTCTCAGGTGTCAGCTCTGTGCTCCACCATTGTATTCAGCTTCTTTATCATCCTAAGTATGCAAATAGAGTTAAAATCACCACCTGCTGCCAGGAACAGCAGTACAGCACCCAACCTGTGGACCTGTTCCTATGATTTAAGTGGCACTGGCTGCGGCCATGTCACAATGATAGTTTGTGACACGGCCACAACAGGGACAAACTGCATCCTTCGGGTGTGTTATACATTGGATTGTAAGATGAGGAGCTATGTACAGAACTGGGGACAGCTACTACGTTCTCGGGGCAGTGCCAGAAACTGTGGGGTGAAAAAAAAACTGTACCCACACATTGATGAAGATATATGGGCAGGGCTCAGACAACTGAACCCCTTGGATATCAGCAGCACAACACTGCTGTGGGGACAGGGCTTCAGGGTTTTAAAGGGGCTCTATCTGATAGAGCCCCACATATGCGTGAATAGCCTTTAAAAAGGCTATTCAGGCACCGTAAATGTTATATTAAACTACCCCCCCCCCCTCCATTTTAAAATAATACCCTAAAAAAGAATATTATCTACTTACGGATCGTGCACGCTGGGCGGGCATTCAGGGTGCGCTGTCTTCTTCATCCCTGCCTCTTCTTCCTCCGATGTCCTCAGGTCCCGTCCTCCTCTGGCGCTCGCGAGCGGACACTGATATAAAAAAAATGGCCTGGGCGCCTGCGCAGTAGCAGCCGCATCCTACTGCGCAAGCGCCCAGGCCATTTTTTATATATCAGTTTCCGCTCGCGAGCGCCGGAGGAAGACGGGACCGGAGGACATCAGAGGAAGAAGAGGCGTGGATGAAGATGAAGACACACGCTGAATGCCCACCCAGCGTGCACGATGCGTAAGTAGAGCACATTCTTTTTTAGATTATTATTTTAAAAGGGAGGGGGGGTAGTTTAATATAATTTTTACGGTGCCTGAATAGCCTTTTTAAAGGCTATTCACGCATATGTGGGGCTCGATCAGCATGATTTTGCTGATAGAGCCCCTTTAATGATTTTGTGCACAAACAGAACAGCGAGAACCTCAGTTGGCAAATTTTATTAAATTAATTTGATTAATCGCTAAACCCTAGTTACATCTATTCTTTACTACTGGAGGTAAAACAAGATGGAAGCTTTCTTCTCCTTCTGTCATAGTTATGTCTCAATAGAAGATCAGGTCTGGCAGGCACAATTTTATCTTCTGTCTGAGAAGTAAACCAACATAACAGAAGAAATCATTGCAGTGAATATTGATGGCTATAGACTGAATATTTTCCGTCAGCGTTCATCATTTATATTAGTTTTACCATTCATTTCTCCAAACCTAAGACTGATCAGTGGAGCACATTTATATGAAGCTGTTGTGTATTTTAAAGGTATCCTAAAAAGTATTGTGACGTCATATTAAAATAAAAGCACCTATTGTCTCCAGGGAACTCCTCTTCACTTTGTCTTTAAGTCATTCCGCTGTGTGCTTGGGAACAGTTGTTTGTTTGATACAAGTTTTCAGTGATATAATTCCTGTTTATTTTGCTTTTTTTCCAGTATGCGGTTTTCTACAAAGGAGAGGAATGCCTTGGAAGTGGTAAAATTGTGAGGCTGGGACCTTCACTGCACACATTACAGATGGGCCAAGAGAGAATGAAATCAGCAGAGACTGCTAAAGATCCATTAACCTGACTCGTGCATCTTCTTCTTGGCCAATTGGAAGAATTCCGTGAAACCCGAGTCAGCAAATTATGGAAGAAGGAAAGCACACACTGTCTCTGTGGTAATTACGGGGCAAGTTCTGACAGACTTTGACTGGCATCCTACCTCTGAGGTCTTCCATACACAATCAGGGATTGTTTTCCACAGTCTATGGACCTGTACATCTCGGAGAGAATACCTTTCCAAAGGTGATATGGTTACAATTTTATTTTTTTAACTTAAGACTCAATATAAATGGTTTTGCATAACTCGCTTAGTTTTGTCTATATGTTTTTACGTGTTAGTTTTTCAGACTAGTCTGTGGGTCAGACAAACAAAAAGGCAAGAAAAGTGTTTAGATTTCATCCATTATTTCCATTTTTTTTTTATCTGATATTGCTGTTGAGGCAAATGATCAAGTGAGACTCATTTAGCATCTTCAGCATGATTAGGCAACCCACCTGCATTGTAGCCTGTTTTGGGTAGGTTTACCTGCCTATACTAAATGGGTAGAAAAAGGGAAACTGTCATTTGCACCTATGCATCCCCACACGTTGCTGTGGGTTTGTCCCCCCCCCCCTCCTTCCCTTGCTTGTCCCCCCCCCTCCTTCCCTTGCTTGTCCCCCCCCTTGCTTGTCTCCATTCCTGTCACTAGAACTACTTGGTCTCTGTGTCAGTCCTTGTTTGCTTTGACTTTAAAATGCTCCTCAATGGTCTCTATCCTATTTAACCCACTTTTGCCTGTAGGTCGGTCACCCATTATATTTATTGTGTGGTCTAGGGCGGGCCTGTTTTACCTTGTAGATATGGTTGATCTTGTGATGTTGGAGCTCAGGTCCTTTGACTACCTCAACTTGGTAATGAAGCCATTTTGTGGCAGGGAGATTCATGGCAAACATGTAGTCCACTTTGTTCGTTTACTCTATGGGTCTCTAAAGGCTGCTTTCACACGGAGTAACGCGCCACTCATTCTGACACGTAAACAATGGGTTCGTTCTAACACGCGCTACCCATTGAACTCAATGGGAGGCTTTTTTACCTTTTGCTTTCAATGTGATACATTGGCTGTTCAGCTGATGCTTTTATATTTATAATTAAATGAATAAAGATATTATATTTTAGTGTTTATTCAAGCAGATTAATTATACATTGAATATTGTGGACACATCTAGTTAAAAAAAAAAAAGGTAACCTCATTTTACCATTTTAAGGACTTATTTATTTATTTTTTTAAGGGAATGAGAATATTTTAAGACTTCACTTTTAATAACTCACTAAAATCTACAGCATGTAAAATATAAATGATACATAATGAGATAGGGAGGTGTATTGGAACCCCTCATTTATATAATATCACCTCCCTTCCACTATATATCGAGTGACATAATAAATAATATATATTACAATCTACAAAGTGTGGAGATACAATTAGTCAGTACTATATTACTAATAAAAAAAAAAAGAATTCCAGCCAAACAGATCTACTAAATGGTCACATAATTGTATGTTAGTGTCCAAAGTGATACCTTGTTGCAGTGTTGTTATGACATAAATCCTCGGATGACAACTATCTAGCACGTGTCATTGCTGGAATGCTATACACTCCCAGACTTTGCAGGATGTCCCATAATCACAGCATCCAGGATAACTCCTGCTCTGTCTCACTCACTATATATAACTCTCCGCTGATATACACACAAACACAGGTAAGTATGTTTGCCATAATTCGTATCAGAGCGTAGTGAATGTGACCGGCCTGAGAAGTGAGTCACCAGTGATGCTGGTGCTAGAAAACGTCTCCAGCATTTAAAGATCACCGCTGTGTCTCTAGGTTACCATGTTATGGAAAGCTGAGACAGAGGCAGATGAGTGTATGGCGGCCGGTGGTGTCAGAGACTATCAGAATGCTCCAAATGACGCAGGAGGTACACTCGGATTAGTGTAACAAAGTAGGGTCTAAACCCATAATATTCACTGGTATAGAGACTTTGTACACATATATCTATGCCATAAAATAGTACATTTATTCACTAATATTCAGCACTGGGATTATATAACTCCTGTGAAGAACACCGAGAATGTGGTGCCCTGTACACGTGCAGACTGGAAGTGGGTCTATTAGTGAACGAAAATGGGGAATGAATAGGGACACGGTGTCTGAATTGGGTCAAATAGGAAAAAAGTAAGATATTCTCGGCATTCCCCACACATGTGCTATTTAATCCCAGACATGCGCGCACACTGCAGCGCTTTCCTACCGACGGAGATATTGCTTTTTCCCATATGCCTTGATCCTCTCTTGCAATCATCTCACAGGTATTCTGACTCCTCTGGCTGCTCTATTTACTGCTTGGCATATTTCCATACTATTACTATGGCCCTTAATATGCTAACTAAGTGGTCGTTCACACTACCGCTGGTGACCATCAGTAGTGTCTGGTATTATTGTCTGTTACAAGATTTCAGCAATGGACGCTAGCTGAACTGTCACAAATCCGCTAACATTTTCATACACTTCAAGAGTATTTAATCTTGTGCCCATTATACACCCAATCCATCATATGCAGGACTTTTGTGTCTGTTAAAAAAAAAACCTGGTTTCATGACTGATGTCAAGCATCCGTTATTTTTTAACATTAAAGTCTTTGGGTAACGGGCGTGTATTCATTATACTGTCTATTTTTCTGCACATGCTCAGAAAGCAGAAACAAAAAGACGCAAGAAAATTGACATATTTACAACAGTTAGGGCTCGTGCACATGGAGTTAACGCGAGTGTATTTTAGCATAATACACGTGTATAGAATACACGTGTAAAAATAACACTCCCACTGACTTCAATGAAATCTTTTACACGTGTAAAAAACGTGTCACGTTTTTTGGTGCATTTTTTTTACATGTGTAAAAGATTTCATTGAAGTCAATGGGAGTCTTATTTTTTCACGTGTATTATATACACGTGTATTATGCTAAAATACGCTCGCGTTACCTGTGTGCACGAGCCCATAGGCTGCATTCACACGGAGTAAGGCGCCGCTCATTCTGACACGTAAACACGTGTCAGAGTGAGCGCTGTAAAACAGAATCCCATTGACTTCAATGGGTGCCGTCTTACGCGTGCTACACACTGAAATCAATGGGAGGTTTTTTAACCCATTGATTTCAATGTGTAGCGCGTAAGACGGCACTGTAATCTAAAATAGTACAATAGGCGTTGGTGTTGAGTTTACCATGCACTGGGACGAAGAGTCCCAATCCATACCAGGAGAAACACCCACAGACCATAACTCCATCTCTGCAGAACTTTACTGGGTGTCCAAATACTTATTGGTAGACAGTGTATTTGATAGGGTCATGAGCTCTGTATCTTATTCTAAGTGCGCCAGCTTGCAGACTGCGTCTGTATTAAAAGAATGACGAAACTTGGTCGCTGTGGGAACATGGATGTGACAGCATTCCTTAAGGCAATATACTGTATATACACCCTCCATCTTCTTCTCGATACCACCTCTTCTCCGCGTCTTCATCCAAAAGCGCCGACTGTGCACGTCAGTCGGCTTTTTTTTTTTCCCTGTGGCCTCTTACACGATTGCCTGTTCGGCCGACAGATTTGCACAGTTAGTGATTTCGGATGAAGATGCAAAGAAGAGGCGTTCTCGAGAATAAGATGGAGGGTGTCGCTGGAGAGTCTTCAGACAGCACAGGGGATGGCCTCTGTGCTGTCTGAAGAGTCATTTGCACAATAGCCTTTCTTAAGGCTATTCTGACGTGGTAGTACTGAATAAAGGGATTCTAATGACCGAATCCCTTTAAGCTTTCCTGTAAGGCAATATACTGTCTCCAACAAACAAGACTAAATTGGGGAAGATCGTGAAATGATTTATAATCTTTTCTAGAGAAAGATAATAGATTATGGGATAGATTCTAAATTATAATATTTCAGAATATTACATGTAGCACAAAGACATCATAATAGTTGTTTCTATGTATTGCAGCCAGCTTTCTCTATAAAAAAAATCAAAAAAATCAGTATTTTAAATAAAATAAAGTTTGGCAATGGATATGTGAAACTGCTGTGACTGTCCCTCTTTTACACAAAGGAAAAGGGATCAACCTAAATGATAGTATTAAATAGTGTGGTATGCACAATGTGAATAACATAAAACATTCCTTGACTACTTTATTTTACATAATACCTACTTTGTGTTGGACATTTTTAGGTCATGTACACATGAGTGTGCAAGCTTTGTGAATGTGCACAATAGATATCTCCGCCAATAACGCACAGGAAATTCTCGTCTAGCAAAGAAACCGTTGTGTGCATGTCGAGCCCGAGTCAATAGTTTGGAAACCTGATCCGGCTGATAAAGTTTCAGTCGTGTCTTGTAACCATGTGTGGATTTCACGTTCTATTACAAATGAATGTCTGCTTTATTGCCAGCATATAAAATACAAAAAAGAGTTTAAGGAAAACTCGGAAATGTAGAAATGGTGCGAGTTCTATCTGTCCAGAAATTCCAGAATCTTCTCCTATTTCTGCAATAGCTGACTGATAAAGCATATGCAAATAGCACAGCTGACAGGACCCATTCACATGTATTATTCTACTTAATCCCTGTGATATTTGTTCTCCACACCCTGGGTTGAATAAGAAGCCTCCAGGTCAACCTGGATCATACGAATTTCATTCTAACAGGGTCAAGCAGTGTAAAAAGCAGTTCACTTACCTGCATCACAACCTAAGGGTATTTGTGATCTTCTGTTATTGCAGTGTTGTATCCAGTACCTTGTATGTATATGGATATATTTATTCTTCATCCGTTTCTAATATTAAGAGCTCATACGCCAGTGCTGTGTACATAAACATGGCACCATGCAGAGTCTCTATAGTGTCATAATAGGCTCTATTCACATGCATCAGATTTGTAGCAGATATTTCTGCAGATATCCATGAATATAGATGTAGCTTGCAGAAATACATGCACGTAGTGCAGAGACAACCCTATTTCGTCATACATTAACTACTGTATACCCTTTAGAGAAGACAAGGCACTGTGTGCTGCCATATGCCGGACCATATCACCCATTGAAGAACTGGTTTGATAAAATATTGATTATTTAATAAGCTTTTCCTGACAGCCACTGCATATGTACATCAGAAGGGAGTGTATGCAGCAGGCTAACGCTCTGCCCCATCCATGGGCCTGTGGCACTAGACCCCCACCTGCAGCACTTGGTATTACTTCAATTTCATGCAGCTAACCCTTTAGCGACCATGGCATCTGAGCAGTTAGGAGGGAGCCCCCTCCTCTGTTGTCATGGCAGCCGGATACCTAGTGAAGGCTTCCAGGACTGCTGTTGTATAAATTTTATTAAGACTTAATAAAAAGGAGCTTCACAGGAAGATACTGCAGGAGCAATACACTGCAGTCGTGGCAAAAACCATCACAATGGCTACCGCTGCGTCCAGTTATAGCCATTAAAATGTTACAGTATTTCTTAGATACAGTAAAAAAAAAACATCAAATCTGGAATCACAATGTCAAAATTTATATATATATATATATATATATATATATATATATATATTGTCAGTTTACCAATATTATGTACTCCAAATAGTGCCAAAGTCGCCATTGCATTGTCCACCAAAGAAATCGGCAGAAGAAAAAAAATCCTTCAGTTTTAAAAGGTTGGACAGCCAACGGACCCATTATAGTCAACGCGGTCCATCGGACTCCATGTGTTACTGCAATTTTAGTGGTTTGTTCTGGTTCTGGTCCTCCGACGGACCAGAACAACGATGAGGTGATGTTAGTATGATCCTACTGTAAAAAGTACAACTTAAAAATAATAGCCCTCACACTATAGGGACCACTTGTTTGAGTGGGATATGGATTGTTAAACCCAGCTACGGGGTCGAGTACATGACTGTCCTGGTAAAATTGGGAACACTGTTTAAAGTTTATGACTTCCTCTTTGTACATTGTCAGTCTTCAGCCACTTTAAGCTTATTCCATGTAAGAACTATAGACGTTCAATTACCTTCTAGCACTTCTCATGGCCATATTCTATAGTACATTAATAATCGGTCAGGAAACAGGGACTGGTTCAACATTTTAATTTACCATTCCATCTTATCAGTTCAGTTTTTTCCAGTGTTTTGTACATCAATAAATATACATGTAAAAAATCCAGTGTCTAGTATTTGTCATAAAAATAGTTTTAAAAATAAAAAAAACCACCTTGCCAATATTTAACACTTATTTGCCTTTTCGAGCATGGATGCAATGTACATTCTACAAGATTTCTCTGCAATGGACCTGTGTACATGGATACTGCATACCGGTAATAGCCGCTATGCAGATGTAGCAGAGTTGGCGGGAACTTAAACTTCTACAGCATGAAATAAAATACAATGGAAAATCATTGGAAAAAAAATATTTCAATGACTTTTTATTGTCTTCTATGATAAGATATTATGTTGCAGAAGTTCCCGCTAACATCTGTATGCACTGATGAAGACAGAAACAGTATAAAGTATTCTTAAATGGACATTTAGAAAATAAAATCAAAGTGGGCTCTAAAACGGGTAAAAATCCGGCAACAAAACATGTAAGAGCAAAAGGTAAGTTAGTGACTTGTTCTAAGGCACTTCGATTACACCAAACACCTATGTGTGTAGCAGTTGTGTTATACTAATGTGCAAACCTCACATGCACTTGGCTATGCCACGGGAAATACTTTCACTGAGCTAACCTGCTGAATTACTAAGGCCACTTTAAGACATTCATATTATGGGTGCAGCACCTAGACTTCCAGTGATTCTACTAAACCAGACGTAACAGAATTAGCATAGAGTCCTATGATGATCTAAGAGCAGTTCAATAAAGCCACCAGAGGTCTAGGCTTTCTGGTCAAAATATACACACAGTGACAGTACCACTGTGCACTAGATCTACAATTTAAAGGGGCCAAATGGTACTGTTCATGCTATACACAATGCTATACATCTACTGCCGTACCACAAGACATGTACTGATAACACAAAATATTCTATATTAGGGTTCCCAGAATAAAGTATGGTCGCTGGGACTCCCACTGATCATGAAAATAAGAGTCCTGTGTCTCCCGTTTGAATGGATAAGTGGTCCCAAATTTCCAGCTATCACACACTTATAACCTATACTGTATAATATAGTGTATAAGCTGGGATTTTGGGAAAACCCCTTTAAGGCTGCCCAGCTGCAGTAATACACATGATAACTGGGTGGCACCTATACATGCCATAGTTTAATTTACAGAAACATGTACAGTCAAGTGACAATTTGCATACGGCTATTGCAACTGGGCCACACTGTGAATGGGTACCCCAGCATAAGGTTAAAGTGCTAAAACTTTATAATGTACACCCTGCATTGAAAGTCATCCCTGAGCAAAGATATAACATGTAGAAAATACATAAGAAGAAATTAAATAGCAGGAATTCCTCTGTAAATCACATTATTCTTTAATCCTATCTTGTCTCTCCTTGCCATAAAAACAAGAAATATAAATGCATGCAAAAGGGTAACAACGTTCTAAACTTTTGACTTTCAGGCTCCATATCTCACCATCCACTCCAGCTTCTAACATGAGACTACCATCATTTTATAGACAATCATCTTGGCTATTTCATATGTAAATGTGACTTGTAGCTATTTAGCATATGATTAGTTATGCAGATTCTTGTCATGTAACTGCATTCTTACAGTTTTGCTACTGGTGGTGGAAAAATCTTTTTCTTCTTGTATACTCCAAATTACAACCTGTTCTCTCATTCCCTAAAAGCTTCAATATCACCAAAAGTATTGTCGGCTCCAGTTTGCAAAAAAAGTACGAAAAATGGACGGCAGAACATTAGAAATAGGTGCTTTGGAGCGATGAGACTAAAGTCAATACACTTTGCTCTAATGGGTCTGGAAGAAACAAGGGAAAGGAGGGCTAACAGATGCAGACATTGAAGGAACTGTCAAGTTTGGTAGAGGAAACCTGATGATATGGGAATGTTTCACAGCCAACGCCATTTTATACTTTGCCGGGATTGATGGTGGTCTCAATGCTGAGCTATCTGTGAGTATCCTACAAGATGAGTTACTTCGTACACTCGAGCACTATGGGTATGAAAAGGATGACATAGTGTTCCATCAGGACAACAACACAAAGGATACGTTGAGATTAGCAAAGAAATGGTTCAATGACAATGAAGTAGAGGTGTTGGATTGGCCTCCACAGTCCCCAGACCACAACCCAATCGAACACTTGTGGGTAGAGTTGAAGAAAAAGCTATATTCATACCCAAGTGAGTTGATCAGTATGCACCAACATTGGGAACATGTAGAAGAGACCTGGGATCAGGTTTCAGCTGAGACTTGCTTGAATCAGATTGAGAGCACGTCCAGAAGAATTCAGGCAGTGTAGAAAGCCAAAGGTGGATTTACAAAATAATAAAAATTTAAATTTAGATTTGTAAGAGCAAAACAGCAACAAGACCGTTACATCCCAAGAATGTGCATATCAAATCATGTGCTAAATAGTATGAGATAGCCAAGATGATTGTCTATAAAATGATGGTAGTGTCAGGTCCGAAGCTGTAGTGGATGGTGAGATATGGAGCCTCAAGAGTTCATAACATTGTTATCCTTTTGCACGTCATGTGTATATATTAATAAAAAATCTTGTCTATGTCTTCCCAACCGTATGGCTACCTGCATAACAGCAGCTAAAGAAGGAGCCCTCCTGTATACAATACAACACCAGGAATGATAAGTCCAACTCTCAACTGAAAATGGAAGAGAGTAGATAGTGCTATGGGCGATTGTACCTTTATCATCTTTTTTTAGGAGCTTGTGTGACTTACTGCATGGCTATGGCTATATACTGTATAACATAGACCTTTATAAACAGTGGTTCCCTACAGCAGATTTGAAGGAACACCTTTTAACAGGGTGCACAGTAGAAAGTTTTAGCACATACAACTCCCTTTACGCCAACCTGAGTGTGTGAGATCTTCTGCCTAGTACAAAATGGCTACCTTTAGGAAATAAAAGTAAAAAAAGCTACATTGCTCATTCCAAAATAAACGGATGTCGTAGTATAAAAATATACATTCAATTATTGGACATCGAATCACAAGGTGTATAAAAAAAAAGTTCTTTTAAAGGACTAGAGCAGCCAGTATTGTGTAGGGACACAAAGCGTACTCGGCCACGGCTCCCATTCTCACAATACAATCTGTAAAGTATTCTAGTACATGAGGATTTCAGGTACGATGAACCACCACGTTTTGTGGCTTTTTTATGGTGGAAGGCATATTTCAGCTGTACAATGACATGAAAGGAAGCTCTAAAAAGGTTCACAACTGGATGGATTTTTGTAGAAGGCCTCAAAGTCCAACAAAGACAACAGAAGGCTTTGTGAAGTGACAGTAATGACAAGGATAACAATTACTTGGCAGCACAATTCAATGATTTTTGTCTTGATGTAGGGCACAGGTTTGTAAATTAATCACCACTAAAATTTCCACATTAAAATAAAAAAATGACAAATTTTCCGAAAAATAAAATGTTAAAATTCAAGTAACGTTGTGCAATCTTAATATAAAAATATCTGTCATCAGCAGGTCTCAGAGTATCAAAGAAACAAACTAGTTCTAGTGTGAAATTTACAAAAAGAGCTTTTTAAAGCCTTCATACAAAATATAAAAATATCTACAGTCAATGTT